>NW_028181414.1:320000-432500 GCF_964211825.1 Aythya ferina
GCCTGGCACTTGACTAAGATGACAATCAGTGCCTGTGCGTTTCTTGAGGAGGAGGGACTTTACCATCCAGCAACATGAGAGCTAAGTTGGGGGGCACCTGGTATTTGCATATCTGGGGTGGCTAATGGGAGCTGGGAGTCAGAGCAGCGTGGAGCCAGCTGGCTGAATATACTTGGTGCCATGGTGAGGGTGGTTCAGGCTGGGTCATGTTCAGGCTGCTTGTGGCTGGGTCACCAGCCTAATAGAAGCAGCGGGATTATTTTGTAGCTTGAGTGCGTGTGCCAGGCATGACAGTTTCCTTCTGTTCATCTGTCCTGTAGTGTTGCTTCTGCAATGTCTGTTCTGTGCTTCTCAGGTCTTGATATCCTCCTAGCTTTTTACACTGGACTGACTAGACATGCGACTTGATAGCGGTGCTGAAGGGCCTCAATGCTTGTTTTGTCATCATGACTCTGATCTGAGCACTTCTTGTCTTGCAGTCACTGCTTGAAGTACAGATCTGTTTCAGGTCTTGTGCATCGTGTTCAGTTTGAGATCACATCTATTTCCATCCTCACTCTTGAAGAAGTCAACTGGGCTGCATCAGGAGCTCTTGCTTGGGAATTGATTTCCTAAGCGTCTTCCTATGGAGTTTTCACTCCCCATCCTTCTGGTCTCTTGTCTTGAAGGCAGGCTTCTTATGCACCCATCTTCCCAGTTCTGGCAGTTGCTTCCAGTCACATGTCGTGACATTTGAGTCTCTCCTTGGGTCTGCTGCAGAGCACCTGTTCTGACTTGCTGTTGCCACAGGGCTTCCCTCTGGGGGTCGCTTTTTCTTGTGCCTTGTGTTGTGTGTTTTGTTTGTAGTGTTTGTGGTGTGCCTGTGTGTATGTGTTTGGTCTGGAACTGTCCTGCCTGGCAGTTAGTGATGGTAGCTAATGTCCATGGGTGTACTAATACATTGTCCGGACTGTTTTGGCAAAGACATCCGGTCTGCCTCTGGGCACGTACTGAAGGGCAGCTGGCACAGTCATCTCTGTGGTGTTTGGCAAATGTGGAGGTGGGAGACTATATCTTGTTGCGAGCAGCTGCTCACATAGCGCTTGAACGGTGTGCTTGAGGAGGTCTTTTGAATCTTGAAAGCTTACAGATATGGGGTTTTGAAATTCTTATTTTTATTTCTTTCCTGTCCCCAGTAGAGTGTACAGCTTTGGAGGAACCTGTCACAGGGAAGAGCTCCTTCTGGAACTGTCCAGCACTCGGTAGGCAACTCGGTGACTGGCCTGATCCCCTTTCCAGGTGCTGAGGCAATGGGGCTGCTGTTTTGAAATGATAATATTGTAAATGGGGTTCCTTTGTGTTGTTGAGGGATGGGTGCTAATGCTGGCAGCTGAATGATTATCTTGTGACTGTGTTTTCCTTTGTTCAGGCTGAAAGGCAGTGTGTAGTCCATGACATCATGACCCGAGGTGCCTCTGGAGTGAGTGGTGTGTGATGAGCAGAGGTAGCTGTTATTTTTGGGGTGCGGTTGTCACTGCAGTTATTTTTTTACATCCAATCGAGTAAAATACACATGTTAATTCGAAAGAACCTTTTTGCTGGGAAGAAAGTGATTATGCAGGATTGTGGATCAGGAGGACTTCATGTCCTTTTCCAGCCTCAATATTTACACTAAAAGCAGATAAGAAATTTGAAGAAGAACAGGAAAAAGAAAAAGAAAATAAACGGGAGCTGTTGCATAACCTACCATCTCCATATCCTACCAATCCACCTCCGGTGGCTGTGGTATCTCTAGCAGTACCACCGTTGCCCCTGCTTCCACCACCATCAGCACCAGAATGAGACCGACCTCCGGCTGCATGCAGGAGAAGTAGGACTGCCATATCTGAGAGAGCTTCTCTATATCCCTTAAGGGAGGTAACTGGTGTATAACTGGGTTTCATGGTTATTGTGTTAGAGTTTTAGAATTTTTTGGGTTGTAGTGTTGATAGGTTTTTTAGTGTTAGGGTCCTAGGGTTTTATTTTTGGTCAGTTACTTAGGGTTAGTGTTTTAAGATCCTTTTTTTTTTTTTTTTTTTTTTTTTTTCAGGTTAGGTGAGGTTCTCCAGGGTTTGGGTTTTGAGCGTCCTACTGTTTTGGATTAGGGCTTTGCACATCCTACTGCTTTGGGTTGGCTTTGGGTTTTAAGCATCTTAGGTTTTGGGTTATGGTGTTGAGCGTCCTAATGTTTTGGGTTAGGGCTTTGGGTTTTAAGCATCTTAATTTTTGGGTCAGAGTTTTGTGTGTCTTAATGTTTTCAGTTTGTGTTTAGAGCGTCCTAAAGTTTAGGGTTTTGGTTTGTGTTTTGAGCATCCTAATGTTTAGAGTTAGGGTTTTGAGCATCCTACTGTCTCCAAAACCTCAGCACAATAACACACCCCACAGGTTTCTGACTAGATGAAGAGATGCCCAGTCATCAGTCACACTGGGATAGCAATATTTGCTGTTCAATATTTTCTTCGTTTTTAATCACGATCAGGGAACTTGTTGACCATAAGGGAAACCTTCTGTGATGTAAGTGTTATTAATATTTATATTAAATCATGTTTATTCCTCTCCAAACAGTACTTTGTTCACGAAATAAAATTATTGTAGCCAAGGCCTTAATGCCAACAGGTATTTGTCTAATGGGAAGAGTCGACCATAAAAGAGAAGCAACCTTTACTTGTCCTGGTCAAAAAAATAGTGTTTGATCTCTTTAAAATACATAAGAATGCAGGAGGTATTTGTACAGATGCTACCCAATTGCAGTGGGTAGTGAAGTCTTTCTGCAGGCTACATTACATTATAGCAAGATGGACTAGGTAACTGACAACCTATCTTTTGCCTACCCAGACCTCCAATTTTCTTTCATCAGAAGTCTGAGTGAGTCAATTACACATGATCAGGTTGATAGAAAGAACTGCAAGATTTGGCAAAGGGAATACCAGGAAAAATGACAAAAATGAGGGGCAATTGCCCAAGACAGTCAATCTAGAAGATTGTTCAGGTTATTATAACATTGTTCTATAATGAACTGCGGCATTTAAGGACATCTTGAAATTCCTATTTGCTTCTTGCATTTTGTGCTTTGTTTATAATTCATCACTAAACGTAACACAGAAACATTTCATTGATCCTAAATGCTATGAGAAAACTGGTTTTGTTCTAAGGTACAGATCACCTTTAAAGGCCTATGCCCCTATCTTATATGGTCATATAGAAAATATTATATGAAAATATGAGTGTCTGTAAATTACAGATACTAGGCAATTTAGTTCAGTCTAAACTGTAGTTTCCAGAGAACAAGTGCAACCCCCTAAAACCTATATTAATAACTACATCAGTATTGAGCATATCATATTTATATTAATATATGTGCGGTGTTTTCTCATGCATTCTACAAGCTACAGCTCACACTGGACCATGGGAAATGGGATATATTTAAGAAGGCCACAGGATATGTTGGATGGAAGAGTATGAATTCTTTTTAAGAAGGAAGGACAACACGTAACACACAAGGACTCACAAGACGATAGAAAACAGCAAAATGGGCATGCGATAATCTACAATACTGACAGCAAAATCAGTTTGTAAACACAGTTTGCATACAGTCTTTGAAAAACTGTAGAAAAGAAATAGAAAAGAACGATACAAAAATCCCTGCCAACTCTTCTGTTTATGTACAAAGCACTGTACAGGTACTAGACAACCCAGGTTGTGTGATGCTGCCTATGGCACTTTCCCTTCGTGTAAAGGTGTATGCCACAGAGCATCATTAAAAACACTTGCGGGGCTCCTGAATTTTGAAAAATCAAACTAGAAGGATTCGACACTCCAGCATCAACCAATACTGGCTCTGCAGCAGAACACAGATATAAAAGGGGATCAAAGGTTGGTTGAGAAATGTCACGGGTCTTTATGCCTTCCCAAATCCTGCCTTAGTTTAGTTATTTCCATCCTGGCCCATCAGAGACCCATCCGGTGGCTCAGTAATATGCTCTAGGTTGTTTTCAAAAAAACCTAGCTGCAAAAGCACAACCACCTTATCCATGAGGATTTGTATCAGCTTGGTAGTGGGAAGCCACCAGGATTCGCCAATGTCGTGGTTTAACCCGACCGGCAGCTAAACACCACGCAGCCGTTCGCTCACCCTCCCCCCTCCCTCTCTGGGACGGGGGAGAGAAATGGAAAGTGAAGCCCGTGAGTTGAGATAAAGACAGTTTAATAAGACAGGAAAAAAAATAACAAAAATAATAATAACAATAATAATAATGACGATACAATGGTGATAATACGAAGTAATAATAGTATGTACAAACAAGTGATGCACAATGCAATTGCTCACCACCCGCTGACCGATGCCCAGCCTAACCCCGAGCAGTCCGGCCCCTCCCCCCGGCTAGCCACCTATATATTGTTTAGCATGACGTCAGATGGTATGGAATACCCCTTTGGCTAGTTTGGGTCACCTGTCCTGGGTCTGTCCCCTCCCAGCTCTTACTGCACCCCCCAGCCTGCCCGTTGGCAGGACAGAGCAAAGGCTGAGATGTCCTTGGCTTAGTATAAGCACTGCTCTGCAGCAATTAAAGCATCGGGGTGTTATCAGCACTCTTCTCATTCTAAGCCAAAACACAGCATTCCACCAGCTACTAGGAAGAAAATTAATTCTGTGCTAACTGAAACCAGGACAGCCAAATATGGAAGAAGTCTCTGG
The DNA here is from genome assembly GCF_964211825.1 of Aythya ferina. NCBI lineage: Eukaryota > Metazoa > Chordata > Aves > Anseriformes > Anatidae > Aythya > Aythya ferina. The sequence goes on from NW_028181414.1 coordinate 324,715, forward strand.
GATGGTGGGCAACACAACCCGATGGTTACCATGGCAGCACAACGCTATGGTTGCCACGGCAACACTGTAATGGTCCCTAAAACAACGTGGACTTGTGTTGCCGTGGCAACCATGGTTTTCTGCTGCCATGGTAACCATGGGGTTGTGTTGCCATGGTAACCATGGGGTTGTGTTTCCATGGCAACCATGGGGTTGTGTTGCCATGGCAAACATGGCGTTTTGTTCCCATGGTAACTACGGGTTCGAGTTGCCATGGCAACCATGGGGTTGTGTTGCCATGGTAACCATGGGGTTGGGTTGCCATGGAAACCATGGGGTTCTGTTGCCATGGCAACCATGGGGTTGTGTTGCCATGGTAACCATGGGGTTGAGTTGCCATGGCAACCATCACATTTTGTTGCCATGGTAACCAAGGTTTCTCTTGCCATGGCAGACATGGGGTGCCATGGCAAACTCAGGTAGGTTTAGGGGGACTTTTCTGGTGGATCTATGGATTTTGGGGTTTTGTTCCAGTTTTGGGGGTGATCGTGTTCTTTTTTGGGGTGTTTTTGACATGTTTTGTGGTCTCCGTTGGGTTTCGCTGGGTTCTCGTTGGTCGTTAAGGTAAATGGGAGTGGATTGTGGGTTTTGGAGAAGATCAGGTGAGTTTAGGGTGGTTTGGGGGGAAAATTCATAGTTTTTTTTGTTTGTTTGTTTTGTTTCCTTTTGATCCAGTTTTTTCTGGGGTGTTTTTGAGGTGTTTTGGGGTCTCCGTTGGGTTTTGTTGGGTTCCTAATGGGTTTTATGGTGTTTGGGAGTGGACTTTGGGATTTGGAGAACATCCGGTAGGTTTAGTGGGAGTTTGGGGGCAGATTCATCGTTTTTGGTATTTTCTTCTCTTTGTTGGGGTGGTCCCGTTCTTTTCTGGGAAGTTTTTGAGGTGTTTTGGGGTGTCCGTTTGGTTTTGTTGGGTTCTCAGTCATCATGGTGGAAAAGGGTAAATTGTGGGTTTTGGAGAACATCAGGTGAGTTTAACGACTTTTGGGGGGTGAATCTTTGGTTTTGGGGGATTTCTTCTTTTTTTTTTTTTATTGTTTTCTTCTGTTTTAGGGGTGGTTTCGTTCTTTTTTGAAGTGTTTTGTTGGGTTTTCAGTTGTCATCGTGGTGGAAAAGAGTAAACTGCGGGTTTTGGAGAACATCAGGTCGGTTTAGGGTGGTTTTGGGGTGGCTTCAACGTATTTGTTTTTTTCTTCTGTTTTTTGGGGTGATCTTGTTCTTTTTTGGGGTGTTTTTGAAATGTTTTGGGGTCTCCGATGGGTTTTGTTGGGTTTTCCGTTGTCATCGTGGTGGAAAGTTTTAAATTGTGGGATTTGGAGAACATCAGGTAGGTTTAGGGGGACTTCTGGTGTGGATTCATGGTATTTGGGGTTTTCTTCTGCTTTTCAGGGTGATCCTGTTCTTTTTTGGGGTGTTTTTGACTTTTTTGGGGGTCTCCGTTGGGTTTCGTTGGGTTTTCCGTGGTCATCATGTTGGAAAATGTAAAAATTGTGGGTTTTGGAGAACATCAGGTAGGTTTAGGGTGGTTTTGGGGTGGATCTATGGTTTTTGGGGTTTTCTTCTGTTTTTTTGGGGAGATCCTGTTCTTGTTTGGGGTCTTTTTGACTTGTTTTGGGGTCTCCGTTGGGTTTCGTCGGGTTTTCCGTGGTCGTCATGGTGGAAAAGGGTAAATTGCGGGGTTTGGAGAACTTCAGGTAGGTTTAGCAAGACTTTTCGGGTGGATTCATGATATTTAGGTTTTTCTTCTGTTTTTTAGGGGGTGATCCTGTTCTTGTTTGGTGTGTTTATGACGTGTTTTGGGGTCTCTGCTGGGTTTTGGTTGGACTCTTATTGGTTGTCATGGTGGAAAAGGGTAAATTGTGGGTTTTAGAGAACATCAGGTAGGTTAAGGGGGACTTTTGGGGTGGATCTATGGCTTTTGGGGTTTTCTTGTGTTTTCTGGGGTGATCCTGTTCTTCTTTGTGGTGGTTTTGACGTGTTTTGTGGTCTCCGTTGGGTTTTGTTGGGATCTTGTTGGTCATCATGGTGAATGGGAGTGAAATGTGGGATTTGGAGACGATCAGGTGAGTTTAGGGTGGTTTTGTGGGGAAATTCATGGTTTTATTTTTTTTTTTTTTTTTTTTTTTTTTTTTCCTTCTGATCCAGTTCTTTTTTGGGGTATTTTTGAAGTGTTTGGGGGTCTCCGTTGGATTTCGTTGGGTTTTCCGTTGTCATCATGGTGGAAAATGGTAAATTGTGGGTTTTGGAGAACATCAGGTAGGTGTAGGGTGTTTTTGGGGTGGATCTATGCTTTTGGGGTATTTTCTTCCATTTTTGGGGGTGATCCCGTTCCTGTTTGGGCTGATTTTGACATGTATTGGGGTCTCCGTTTGGTTTCGTTGGGTTTTCCATGGTCATCAGAGTGGAAAAGTGTAAATTGTGGGTTTTGGAGAACCTCAGGAATGTTTAGGGTGGTTTTGGGGTAGATCTATGGTTTTGCGGGATTTTCTTCCAGTTTGGGGAGTGATCCCATGCTTGTTTGGGGTGTTTTTGACGGTTTGTTGGTCTCCGTTGTGTTTTGTACGTTTTCATTGGTCATTCTGGTGAAAAAGGTTAAATTGTGGGGTTTGGAGAAGATCAGGTGAGTTTACGGTGGTTTTGGGGTGGATCTATGTTTTTTGGGTTTTTCTTCTGTTTTTTTTTGGTGTGATCCTGTTCTTGTTTGGGGTGGTTTTGATGTGTTTTGTTGTTTCCGTTGCGTTTTGTTGAATTCCTAATGGGTTTTATGGTGGTCGGGAGTGGACTTTGGGATTTGGAGAACATCAGGTATGTTTAGGGCGGTTTTGGTGTGGATCTATGGTATTTGGGGACTTTCTTATGTTTTTTTTGGGGGGGTGATCCCGTTCTTTTTTGTGGAGTTTTTGACGTGTTTTGGGGTCTCCGTTGGGTTTTGTTGGATTCTTGTTGGTCATCATGGTGAATGGGAGTGAAATGTGGGATTTGGAGAAGACCAGGTGAGTTTAGGGTGGTTTTGTGGGGAAATTCATAGTTTTTGTGTTTTTGTTTTTTTGTTTGTTTGTTTTGATTTTTTTTTTCTTCTTATCCAGTTCTTTTTTGGGGTATTTTTGACGTGTTTAGGGGTCTTCGTTGGGTTTCGTTGGGTTGTCGTTGGTCATTAAGGTAAATGGGAGTGGATTGTGGGTTTTGGAGAAGATCAGGTCAGTTTAGGGTGGTTTTGTAGAAAAGTTCAAAGTTTTGGGGTTTTTTACTTCTGATCCAGTTGTTTTCTGGGGTGTTTTTGACGTGTTTTGGGGTCTCTGTTGCGTTTCCTTGGGTTCTTGTTGGTCATCATGTTGGAAAAGGGTAAATTGTGGGTTTTGGAGAACATCAGGTAGGTTTAGGGTGGTTTTAAGGTGGATCTATGGTTTTTGGTGTTTTCTTTTGTTTTTGGGGTTGATTCTGTTCTTTTTTGGGGTGTTTTTGACGTGTTTTGGGGTCTCTGTTGCGTTTCCTTGGGTTCTTGTTGGTCATCATGTTGGAAAAGGGTAAACTGTGGGTTTTGGAGAACATCAGGTAGGTTTAGGGTGGTTTTAAGGTGGATCTATGGTTTTTGGTGTTTTCTTTTGTTTTTGGGGTTGATTCTGTTCTTTTTTGTGGTGTTTTTGAAGTGTTTTGGGGTCTCCGTTGGGTTTTGTTGGGTTTCCATTGGGTTTCCTGGTGGTTGGGAGTGGATTGTACATTTAGGAGAACATCAGGTAGGTTTAAGGGTTTTTTGGGGGGTTATATCATGTTTTTTCTTCTGATCCTGTTCGCTTTTGGTGTGTTTTTGAGGTGTTTTGGGGTTTCCGTTGTGTTTCGTTGAGTTCCTAATCGGTTTTATGGTGGTTGGGAGTGGACTTTGGGACTTGGAGAACATCAGGTAGGTTTAGGATGGTTTTGGGGTGGATCTATGGTTTTTGGGGATTTTCTTCCAGTTTTGGGGGAGGTCCCGTTCTTGTTTGCGGTGTTTTTGACGTGTTTTGGGATCTCCGTTGGATTTTGTTGGGTTCTCGTTGGTCGTTAAGGTAAATGGGAGTGGATTGTGGGTTTTGGAGAAGATCAGGTGAGTTTAGGCTGGATTTTGGGGGAAATTCATAGGTTTTTTTGTTGTTTTTTTTCTGACCCCGTTCTTTTTTGGGGTGTTTTTGATGTGTTTTGGGGTCTCCGATGGGTTTCGTTGGGTTTTCTGTGGTCATCGTTGTGAAAAAGTGTAAATTGTGGGTTTTGGAGAACATGAGGTAGGTTTAGGGTGGTTTTGGGGTGCATCTATGGTTTTTGGGGTTTTCTTTCGTTTTTAGGGGTTATCCTGTTCATGTTTGGGGTGTTTTTGACTTGTTTTGGGGTCTCCATTGGGTTTCATTGGGTTCTCATTGGTCGTTAAGGTAAATGGGAGTGGATTGTGGGTTTTGAAGAAGGTCAGGTGAGTTTAGGGTGGTTTTGGGGGGAAATTCATCGTTTTTGGGTTTTTGTCTTCTGATCCAGTTCTTTTTTGGCGTGTTTTTGACGTGTTTTGGGGTCTCTGTTGCGTTTCGTTGGGTTCTTGTTGGTCATGATGTTGGAAAAGGGTAAATTGTGGGTTCTGGAGAACATCAGGTAGGTTTAGAATGGTTTTGGGGTGCACCTATGGTTTTGGGTGATTTTCTCCCAGTTTTGGGGGTGATCCCGTTTTTGTTAGGGTTGTTTTTGACATGTTTTGTGGTCTCCGTTGGGTTTTGTTGGGTTTTCCGTGGTCATAATGGTGGAAACGTGTAAATTGTGGGTTTTGGAGAACTTCAGGTAGGTTTAGGGGGACTTTTGGGGTGGATTCATGGTATTTGGATTTTCTTCCAGTTTTGGGTGTGATCTCGTTCTTTTTTGGGGTGTTTTTGACGTGTTTTGGGGTCTCCGTTGGGTTTTGTTGGGTTCTCGTTGGTCATCATGGTGAAAAAGTGTAAATTGTGGGTTTTGGAGAACATCAGGTTAGTTTAAGTTTTTTTTGGTCGTGAATCTATGGTGTTGGGGTAATTCTTCTGTTTTTGTAGGGTTTTCTTCTGTTTTTGGGGTGGTCCCGTTCTTTTTTGGGGTGTTTTTGACATGTTTTGTTATCTCCGTTGGGTTTTGTTGGGTTCTTGTTGGTCATCATGGTGAAAAAGTGTAAATCGTGGGTTTTGGAGAACATCAGGGAGGTTTAGGGTGGTTTTGGTGTTTATCTATGTTTTTTGGCGTTTTCTTTCACTTTTAGGGGTTATCCTGTTCTTGTTTTTGTTTTTTTTGACTTGTTTTGGGGTCTCCGTTAGTTTTCGTTTGGTTCTCGTTAGTCGTTAAGGTAAATGGGAGTGGCTTGTGGGTTTTGAAGAAGGTCAGGTGAGTTTAGGGTGGTTTTGGGGGGAAATTTCATCGTTTTTGGGTTTTTGTCTTCTGATCCAGTTCTTTTTTTGGTGTTTTTGACGTGTTTTGGGGTCTCTGTTGCGTTTCGTTGGGTTCTTGTTGGTCATGATGTTGGAAAAGGGTAAATTGTGGGTTCTGGAGAACATCAGGTAGGTTTAGGGTGGTTTTGGGGTGGACCTATGGTTTTGGGTGATTTTCTCCCAGTTTTGGGGGTGATCCTGTTCTTGTTTGGGGTGATTTTGACGTGTTTTGGGATCTCCGTTGGGTTTCGTTTAGTTTCCGTGGTCATCATGGTGGAAAAGTGTAAATTGTGGGTTTTGGAGAACATGAAGTAGGTTTAGGGTGGTTTTGGGGTGGATCTATGTTTTGGTGTTTTCTTTCGTTTTTAGAGGTTTTCCCGTTCTTGTTTGGGGAGTTTTTGACTTTTTTGGGAATCTCCGTTGGTTTTTGTTGGGTTTTCGTTGGTCGTTAAGGTAAATGGGAATTGATAGTGGGTTTTGAAGAAGATTAGGTGAGTTTAGGGTGGTTTTGGGTGGAAATTCATAGTTTTTTGTGTTTTTTCTTCTGATCCAATTCTTTTTTGAGGTGTTTTTGACGTGTTTTTTTTGGGTTTGCGTTGCATTTCGTTCAGTTCCTAATGGGTTTTATGTTGGTTGGGAGTGGACTTTGGGATTTGGAGAACATCAGGTAGGTTTAGGGTGGTTTTGGGATGGATCTATGCTTTTTTTTTTTTTTTTTTAAGGGGTTATCTCGTTCCTGTTTTAGGGTGTTTTTGACATGTTTTGGGATCTCCTTTGGTTTTTGTTGGGTTCTCATTGGTCGTTAAGTTAAATGGGTGTTGATTGTGGGTTTTGAAGAAGATTAGGTGAGATTAGGGTGGTTTTTTGATTGGATCCGTGGTTTTGGGGGATTTTCTTCCAGTTTTGGGTGTGATCTCGTTCTTTTTTTATTGTTTATGACGTGTTTTGGGGTCTCCGTTGGGTTTTGTTGGGTTCCTAATGGGTTTTGTAGTGTTTGGGAGTGGACTTTGGGATTTGGAGAACATCAGGTAGATTTAGGGGGACTTTTGGGGTGGATCTATGGTTTTGGGGTATTTTCTTCCAGTTTTGGGGGTGATCCCGTTCTTTTTTGGGCTGATTTTGACGTGTATTGGGGTCTCCGTTTGGTTTCGTTGAGTTTTCCGTGGTCATCAGCGTGGAAAATTGTAAATTGTGGGTTTTGGAGAACATCAGGTAGTTTTGGTTTGGATCTATGGTTTTTGGGGTTTTCTTTCGTTTTTGGGTGTTCTCCCGTTCTTCTTTGGGGTGTTTTTGACGTGTTTTGGGGTCTCCGTTGGGTTTCGTTGGATTTTCCGTGGTCATCGTTGTGGAAAAGGGTAAATTGCGGGTTTTGGAGAACATCATGTAGGTTTAGTGTGGTTTTGGGGTGGATCTATAGTTTTGGGGAGTTTCTTTCGTTTTTGGGGGTGATCCTATTCTTTTTGGGGGTGTTTTTGACTTTTTTGGGGGTCTCCGTTGTTTTTTTTTTGGGTTTTCCGTTGTCATCGTGGTGGAAAATGGTAAATTGCGGGTTTTGGAGAACTTCAGGTAGGTTTACGGGGACTTTTGGGGTGGATCTATGGCTTTGGGGGTTTTCTTGTGTTTTCTGGGGTGATCCTGTTCTTTTTTGTGGTGGTTTTGATTTGTTTTGTGGTCTCCGTTTTTTTTTTTGTTGGGATCTTTTCGTCATCCTGGTGAATGGGAGTGAAATGTGGGATTTGATGAAGATCAGGTGAGTTTAGGGTGGTTTTGTGGGGAAATTCATGTTTTGTTTTTTTTTTTTTTTTTGTTTGTTGTTGGTTTTTTTTTTTTTTTTTAGTTTGTTTGTTTTTTAGGTTTTTCTTCTCTTTTTGTGGTGGTTCCGTTCTTTTTTTGGGGTGTTTTTGATATGTTTTGGGGTTTCTGTTGGGTTTGGTGTGGTTCTTGTTGGTCATTCTGTTAAATAGGAGTGGACTGTGGGTTTTGGAAAATATCAGGTAGGTTTAGTGTGGTTTTGGGGTGGATCTATGGTTTTGGGGATTTTCTTCCAGTTTTGGGGGAGATCCCGTTCTTGTTTGGGGTGTTTTTGACGTGTTTTGGGGTCTCCGTTGGGTTTTGTTGGGTTCTCGTTGGTCATGATGGTGAAAAAGTGTAAATTGTGGGTTTTGGAGAACATCAGGTGAGTTTTGGTCGTGAATCTATGGTGTTGGGGTAATTCTTCTGTTTTTGTAGGGTTTTCTTCTGTTTTTGGGGTGATCCTGTTGTTTTTTGAGGTGTTTTTGACGTGTTTTGGGGTTTGCGTTGGGTTTTGTTGGGTTTTCCGTGGTCATCATGGTGGAGAAGTGTAAATTGTGGGTTTTGGAGAACTTCAGGTAGGTTTAGGGGGACTTTTGGGGTGGATTCATGGTGTTTGGATTTTCTTCTGTTTTTGGGGTGATCCTGTGGTTTTTTGGGGTGTTTTTGACGTGTTTTGGGGTCTCCGTTGGGTTTTGTTGGGTTCTCGTTGGTCATCATGGTGAAAAAGTGTAAATTGTGGGTTTTGGAGAACATCAGGTGAGTTTTGTTCGTGAATCTATGGTGTTGGGGTAATTCTTCTGTTTTTGTAGGGTTTTCTTCTGTTTTTGGGGTGGTCCCGTTCTTTTTTGGGGTGTTTTTGACATGTTTTGTTATCTCCGTTGGGTTTTGTTGGGTTCTTGTTGGTCATCATGGTGAAAAAGTGTAAATCGTGGGTTTTGGAGAACATCAGGTAGGTTTAGGGTGGTTTTGGTGTTGATCTATGCTTTTTGGGGTTTTCTTTCGCTTTTAGGGGTTATCCCGTTCTTGTTTGGTTTTTGTTTGACTTGTTTTGGGGTCTCCGTTAGTTTTCGTTTGGTTCTCGTTAGTCGTTAAGGTAAATGGGAGTGGCTTGTGGGTTTTGAAGAAGGTCAGGTGAGTTTAGGGTGTTTTTGGGGGGAAATTCATCGTTTTTGGGTTTTTGTCTTCTGATCCAGTTCTTGTTTGGGGTGTTTTTGACGTGTTTTGGGGTCTCCGTTGGGTTTCGTTTAGTTTCCGTGGTCATCATGGTGGAAAAGTGTAAATTGTGGGTTTTGGAGAACATGAGGTAGGTTTAGGGTGGTTTTGGGGTGGATCTATGTTTTTTGGTGTTTTCTTTTGTTTTTAGAGGTTATCCCGTTCTTGTTTGGGGAGTTTTTGACTTTTTTGGGAATCTCCATTGGTTTTTGTTGGGTTCTCCTTGGTCGTTAAGTTAAATGGGAATTGATAGTGGGTTTTGAAGAAGATTAGGTGAGTTTAGGGTGGTTTTGGGTGGAAATTCATAGTTTTTTGTGTTTTTTCTTCTGATCCAATTCTTTTTTGAGGTGTTTTTGACGTGTTTTGGGGTTTGCGTTGCGCTTCGTTGAGTTCCTAATGGGTTTTATGGTGGTTGGGAGTGGATTGTACATTTAGGAGAACATCAGGTAGGTTTAAGTTTTTTTTTTGGGGGGGGGGTTAAATCATGTATTTTCTTCTGATCCGGTTCGCTTTTTTGGGTGTTTTTGAGGTGTTTTGTGATTTCCGTTGCGTTTTGTTCAGTTCCTAATGGGTTTTATGGTGGTTGAGAGTGGACGTTGGGATTTGGAGAACATCAGGTAGGTTTAGGGTTGTTTTGGGATTGGATCCGTGTTTTTTGGGAATTTTCTTCCAGTTTTGGGGGTGATCCCATTCTTGTTTGGGGTGTTTTTGACGTGTTTTGGGGTCTCCGTTGGGTTTTGTTGGGTTTTCCGTGGTCATGATGGTGGAAAAGTGTAAATTGTGGGTTTTGGAGAACTTCAGGTAGGTTTAGGGGGACTTTTGGGGTGGATTCATGGTGTTTGGATTTTCTTCTGTTTTTGGGGGTGATCCTGTTGTTTTTTGGGGTGTTTTTGACGTGTTTTGGGGTCTCCGTTGGGTTTTGTTGGGTTCTCGTTGGTCATCATGGTGAAAAAGTGTAAATTGTGGGTTTTGGAGAACATCAGGTGAGTTTTGTTCGTGAATCTATGGTGTTGGGGTAATTCTTCTGTTTTTGTAGGGTTTTCTTCTGTTTTTGGGGTGGTCCCGTTCTTTTTTGGGGTGTTTTTGACATGTTTTGTTATCTCCGTTGGGTTTTGTTGGGTTCTTGTTGGTCATCATGGTGAAAAAGTGTAAATCGTGGGTTTTGGAGAACATCAGGTAGGTTTAGGGTGGTTTTGGTGTTGATCTATGCTTTTTGGGGTTTTCTTTCGCTTTTAGGGGTTATCCCGTTCTTGTTTGGTTTTTGTTTGACTTGTTTTGGGGTCTCCGTTAGTTTTCGTTTGGTTCTCGTTAGTCGTTAAGGTAAATGGGAGTGGCTTGTGGGTTTTGAAGAAGGTCAGGTGAGTTTAGGGTGTTTTTGGGGGGAAATTCATCGTTTTTGGGTTTTTGTCTTCTGATCCAGTTCTTGTTTGGGGTGTTTTTGACGTGTTTTGGGGTCTCCGTTGGGTTTCGTTTAGTTTCCGTGGTCATCATGGTGGAAAAGTGTAAATTGTGGGTTTTGGAGAACATGAGGTAGGTTTAGGGTGGTTTTGGGGTGGATCTATGTTTTTTGGTGTTTTCTTTTGTTTTTAGAGGTTATCCCGTTCTTGTTTGGGGAGTTTTTGACTTTTTTGGGAATCTCCATTGGTTTTTGTTGGGTTCTCCTTGGTCGTTAAGTTAAATGGGAATTGATAGTGGGTTTTGAAGAAGATTAGGTGAGTTTAGGGTGGTTTTGGGTGGAAATTCATAGTTTTTTGTGTTTTTTCTTCTGATCCAATTCTTTTTTGAGGTGTTTTTGACGTGTTTTTTTTGGGTTTGCGTTGCATTTCGTTCAGTTCCTAATGGGTTTTATGTTGGTTGGGAGTGGACTTTGGGATTTGGAGAACATCAGGTAGGTTTAGGGTGGTTTTGGGATGGATCTATGCTTTTTTTTTTTTTTTTTAAGGGGTTATCTCGTTCCTGTTTTAGGGTGTTTTTGACATGTTTTGGGATCTCCTTTGGTTTTTGTTGGGTTCTCATTGGTCGTTAAGTTAAATGGGTGTTGATTGTGGGTTTTGAAGAAGATTAGGTGAGATTAGGGTGGTTTTTTGATTGGATCCGTGCTTTTGGGGGATTTTCTTCCAGTTTTGGGTGTGATCTCGTTCTTTTTTTATTGTTTATGACGTGTTTTGGGGTCTCCGTTGGGTTTTGTTGGGTTCCTAATGGGTTTTGTAGTGTTTGGGAGTGGACTTTGGGATTTGGAGAACATCAGGTAGATTTAGGGGGACTTTTGGGGTGGATCTATGGTTTTGGGGTATTTTCTTCCAGTTTTGGGGGTGATCCCGTTCTTTTTTGGGCTGATTTTGACGTGTATTGGGGTCTCCGTTTGGTTTCGTTGAGTTTTCCGTGGTCATCAGCGTGGAAAATTGTAAATTGTGGGTTTTGGAGAACATCAGGTAGTTTTGGTTTGGATCTATGGTTTTTGGGGTTTTCTTTCGTTTTTGGGTGTTCTCCCGTTCTTCTTTGGGGTGTTTTTGACGTGTTTTGGGGTCTCCGTTGGGTTTCGTTGGATTTTCCGTGGTCATCGTTGTGGAAAAGGGTAAATTGCGGGTTTTGGAGAACATCATGTAGGTTTAGTGTGGTTTTGGGGTGGATCTATAGTTTTGGGGAGTTTCTTTCGTTTTTGGGGGTGATCCTATTCTTTTTGGGGGTGTTTTTGACTTTTTTGGGGGTCTCCGTTGTTTTTTTTTTGGGTTTTCCGTTGTCATCGTGGTGGAAAATGGTAAATTGCGGGTTTTGGAGAACTTCAGGTAGGTTTACGGGGACTTTTGGGGTGGATCTATGGCTTTGGGGGTTTTCTTGTGTTTTCTGGGGTGATCCTGTTCTTTTTTGTGGTGGTTTTGATTTGTTTTGTGGTCTCCGTTTTTTTTTTTGTTGGGATCTTTTCGTCATCCTGGTGAATGGGAGTGAAATGTGGGATTTGATGAAGATCAGGTGAGTTTAGGGTGGTTTTGTGGGGAAATTCATGTTTTTTTTTTTTTTTTTTTTTGTTTGTTGTTGTTTTTTTTTTTTTTTTTTAGTTTGTTTGTTTTTTAGGTTTTTCTTCTCTTTTTGTGGTGGTTCCGTTCTTTTTTTGGGGTGTTTTTGATATGTTTTGGGGTTTCTGTTGGGTTTGGTGTGGTTCTTGTTGGTCATTCTGTTAAATAGGAGTGGACTGTGGGTTTTGGAAAATATCAGGTAGGTTTAGTGTGGTTTTGGGGTGGATCTATGGTTTTGGGGATTTTCTTCCAGTTTTGGGGGAGATCCCGTTCTTGTTTGGGGTGTTTTTGACGTGTTTTGGGGTCTCCGTTGGGTTTTGTTGGGTTCTCGTTGGTCATGATGGTGAAAAAGTGTAAATTGTGGGTTTTGGAGAACATCAGGTGAGTTTTGGTCGTGAATCTATGGTGTTGGGGTAATTCTTCTGTTTTTGTAGGGTTTTCTTCTGTTTTTGGGGTGATCCTGTTGTTTTTTGAGGTGTTTTTGACGTGTTTTGGGGTTTGCGTTGGGTTTTGTTGGGTTTTCCGTGGTCATCATGGTGGAGAAGTGTAAATTGTGGGTTTTGGAGAACTTCAGGTAGGTTTAGGGGGACTTTTGGGGTGGATTCATGGTGTTTGGATTTTCTTCTGTTTTTGGGGTGATCCTGTGGTTTTTTGGGGTGTTTTTGACGTGTTTTGGGGTCTCCGTTGGGTTTTGTTGGGTTCTCGTTGGTCATCATGGTGAAAAAGTGTAAATTGTGGGTTTTGGAGAACATCAGGTGAGTTTTGTTCGTGAATCTATGGTGTTGGGGTAATTCTTCTGTTTTTGTAGGGTTTTCTTCTGTTTTTGGGGTGGTCCCGTTCTTTTTTGGGGTGTTTTTGACATGTTTTGTTATCTCCGTTGGGTTTTGTTGGGTTCTTGTTGGTCATCATGGTGAAAAAGTGTAAATCGTGGGTTTTGGAGAACATCAGGTAGGTTTAGGGTGGTTTTGGTGTTGATCTATGCTTTTTGGGGTTTTCTTTCGCTTTTAGGGGTTATCCCGTTCTTGTTTGGTTTTTGTTTGACTTGTTTTGGGGTCTCCGTTAGTTTTCGTTTGGTTCTCGTTAGTCGTTAAGGTAAATGGGAGTGGCTTGTGGGTTTTGAAGAAGGTCAGGTGAGTTTAGGGTGGTTTTGGGGGGAAATTCATCGTTTTTGGGTTTTTGTCTTCTGATCCAGTTCTTGTTTGGGGTGTTTTTGACGTGTTTTGGGGTCTCCGTTGGGTTTCGTTTAGTTTCCGTGGTCATCATGGTGGAAAAGTGTAAATTGTGGGTTTTGGAGAACATGAGGTAGGTTTAGGGTGGTTTTGGGGTGGATCTATGTTTTTTGGTGTTTTCTTTTGTTTTTAGAGGTTATCCCGTTCTTGTTTGGGGAGTTTTTGACTTTTTTGGGAATCTCCATTGGTTTTTGTTGGGTTCTCCTTGGTCGTTAAGTTAAATGGGAATTGATAGTGGGTTTTGAAGAAGATTAGGTGAGTTTAGGGTGGTTTTGGGTGGAAATTCATAGTTTTTTGTGTTTTTTCTTCTGATCCAATTCTTTTTTGAGGTGTTTTTGACGTGTTTTGGGGTTTGCGTTGCGCTTCGTTGAGTTCCTAATGGGTTTTATGGTGGTTGGGAGTGGATTGTACATTTAGGAGAACATCAGGTAGGTTTAAGTTTTTTTTTTTGGGGGGGGGTTAAATCATGTATTTTCTTCTGATCCGGTTCGCTTTTTTGGGTGTTTTTGAGGTGTTTTGTGATTTCCGTTGCGTTTTGTTCAGTTCCTAATGGGTTTTATGGTGGTTGAGAGTGGACGTTGGGATTTGGAGAACATCAGGTAGGTTTAGGGTTGTTTTGGGATTGGATCCGTGTTTTTTGGGAATTTTCTTCCAGTTTTGGGGGTGATCCCATTCTTGTTTGGGGTGTTTTTGACGTGTTTTGGGGTCTCCGTTGGGTTTTGTTGGGTTTTCCGTGGTCATGATGGTGGAAAAGTGTAAATTGTGGGTTTTGGAGAACTTCAGGTAGGTTTAGGGGGACTTTTGGGGTGGATTCATGGTGTTTGGATTTTCTTCTGTTTTTGGGGGTGATCCTGTTGTTTTTTGGGGTGTTTTTGACGTGTTTTGGGGTCTCCGTTGGGTTTTGTTGGGTTCTCGTTGGTCATCATGGTGAAAAAGTGTAAATTGTGGGTTTTGGAGAACATCAGGTGAGTTTTGTTCGTGAATCTATGGTGTTGGGGTAATTCTTCTGTTTTTGTAGGGTTTTCTTCTGTTTTTGGGGTGGTCCCGTTCTTTTTTGGGGTGTTTTTGACATGTTTTGTTATCTCCGTTGGGTTTTGTTGGGTTCTTGTTGGTCATCATGGTGAAAAAGTGTAAATCGTGGGTTTTGGAGAACATCAGGTAGGTTTAGGGTGGTTTTGGTGTTGATCTATGCTTTTTGGGGTTTTCTTTCGCTTTTAGGGGTTATCCCGTTCTTGTTTGGTTTTTGTTTGACTTGTTTTGGGGTCTCCGTTAGTTTTCGTTTGGTTCTCGTTAGTCGTTAAGGTAAATGGGAGTGGCTTGTGGGTTTTGAAGAAGGTCAGGTGAGTTTAGGGTGTTTTTGGGGGGAAATTCATCGTTTTTGGGTTTTTGTCTTCTGATCCAGTTCTTGTTTGGGGTGTTTTTGACGTGTTTTGGGGTCTCCGTTGGGTTTCGTTTAGTTTCCGTGGTCATCATGGTGGAAAAGTGTAAATTGTGGGTTTTGGAGAACATGAGGTAGGTTTAGGGTGGTTTTGGGGTGGATCTATGTTTTTTGGTGTTTTCTTTTGTTTTTAGAGGTTATCCCGTTCTTGTTTGGGGAGTTTTTGACTTTTTTGGGAATCTCCATTGGTTTTTGTTGGGTTCTCCTTGGTCGTTAAGTTAAATGGGAATTGATAGTGGGTTTTGAAGAAGATTAGGTGAGTTTAGGGTGGTTTTGGGTGGAAATTCATAGTTTTTTGTGTTTTTTCTTCTGATCCAATTCTTTTTTGAGGTGTTTTTGACGTGTTTTGGGGTTTGCGTTGCGCTTCGTTGAGTTCCTAATGGGTTTTATGGTGGTTGGGAGTGGATTGTACATTTAGGAGAACATCAGGTAGGTTTAAGTTTTTTTTTTTTGGGGGGGGTTAAATCATGTATTTTCTTCTGATCCGGTTCGCTTTTTTGGGTGTTTTTGAGGTGTTTTGTGATTTCCGTTGCGTTTTGTTCAGTTCCTAATGGGTTTTATGGTGGTTGAGAGTGGACGTTGGGATTTGGAGAACATCAGGTAGGTTTAGGGTTGTTTTGGGATTGGATCCGTGTTTTTTGGGAATTTTCTTCCAGTTTTGGGGGTGATCCCATTCTTGTTTGGGGTGTTTTTGACGTGTTTTGGGGTCTCCGTTGGGTTTTGTTGGGTTTTCCGTGGTCATGATGGTGGAAAAGTGTAAATTGTGGGTTTTGGAGAACTTCAGGTAGGTTTAGGGGGACTTTTGGGGTGGATTCATGGTGTTTGGATTTTCTTCTGTTTTTGGGGGTGATCCTGTTGTTTTTTGGGGTGTTTTTGACGTGTTTTGGGGTCTCCGTTGGGTTTTGTTGGGTTCTCGTTGGTCATCATGGTGAAAAAGTGTAAATTGTGGGTTTTGGAGAACATCAGGTGAGTTTTGTTCGTGAATCTATGGTGTTGGGGTAATTCTTCTGTTTTTGTAGGGTTTTCTTCTGTTTTTGGGGTGGTCCCGTTCTTTTTTGGGGTGTTTTTGACATGTTTTGTTATCTCCGTTGGGTTTTGTTGGGTTCTTGTTGGTCATCATGGTGAAAAAGTGTAAATCGTGGGTTTTGGAGAACATCAGGTAGGTTTAGGGTGGTTTTGGTGTTGATCTATGCTTTTTGGGGTTTTCTTTCGCTTTTAGGGGTTATCCCGTTCTTGTTTGGTTTTTGTTTGACTTGTTTTGGGGTCTCCGTTAGTTTTCGTTTGGTTCTCGTTAGTCGTTAAGGTAAATGGGAGTGGCTTGTGGGTTTTGAAGAAGGTCAGGTGAGTTTAGGGTGTTTTTGGGGGGAAATTCATCGTTTTTGGGTTTTTGTCTTCTGATCCAGTTCTTGTTTGGGGTGTTTTTGACGTGTTTTGGGGTCTCCGTTGGGTTTCGTTTAGTTTCCGTGGTCATCATGGTGGAAAAGTGTAAATTGTGGGTTTTGGAGAACATGAGGTAGGTTTAGGGTGGTTTTGGGGTGGATCTATGTTTTTTGGTGTTTTCTTTTGTTTTTAGAGGTTATCCCGTTCTTGTTTGGGGAGTTTTTGACTTTTTTGGGAATCTCCATTGGTTTTTGTTGGGTTCTCCTTGGTCGTTAAGTTAAATGGGAATTGATAGTGGGTTTTGAAGAAGATTAGGTGAGTTTAGGGTGGTTTTGGGTGGAAATTCATAGTTTTTTGTGTTTTTTCTTCTGATCCAATTCTTTTTTGAGGTGTTTTTGACGTGTTTTGGGGTTTGCGTTGCGCTTCGTTGAGTTCCTAATGGGTTTTATGGTGGTTGGGAGTGGATTGTACATTTAGGAGAACATCAGGTAGGTTTAAGTTTTTTTTTTTTGGGGGGGGTTAAATCATGTATTTTCTTCTGATCCGGTTCGCTTTTTTGGGTGTTTTTGAGGTGTTTTGTGATTTCCGTTGCGTTTTGTTCAGTTCCTAATGGGTTTTATGGTGGTTGAGAGTGGACGTTGGGATTTGGAGAACATCAGGTAGGTTTAGGGTTGTTTTGGGATTGGATCCGTGTTTTTTGGGAATTTTCTTCCAGTTTTGGGGGTGATCCCATTCTTGTTTGGGGTGTTTTTGACGTGTTTTGGGGTCTCCGTTGGGTTTTGTTGGGTTTTCCGTGGTCATGATGGTGGAAAAGTGTAAATTGTGGGTTTTGGAGAACTTCAGGTAGGTTTAGGGGGACTTTTGGGGTGGATTCATGGTGTTTGGATTTTCTTCTGTTTTTGGGGGTGATCCTGTTGTTTTTTGGGGTGTTTTTGACGTGTTTTGGGGTCTCCGTTGGGTTTTGTTGGGTTCTCGTTGGTCATCATGGTGAAAAAGTGTAAATTGTGGGTTTTGGAGAACATCAGGTGAGTTTTGTTCGTGAATCTATGGTGTTGGGGTAATTCTTCTGTTTTTGTAGGGTTTTCTTCTGTTTTTGGGGTGGTCCCGTTCTTTTTTGGGGTGTTTTTGACATGTTTTGTTATCTCCGTTGGGTTTTGTTGGGTTCTTGTTGGTCATCATGGTGAAAAAGTGTAAATCGTGGGTTTTGGAGAACATCAGGTAGGTTTAGGGTGGTTTTGGTGTTGATCTATGCTTTTTGGGGTTTTCTTTCGCTTTTAGGGGTTATCCCGTTCTTGTTTGGTTTTTGTTTGACTTGTTTTGGGGTCTCCGTTAGTTTTCGTTTGGTTCTCGTTAGTCGTTAAGGTAAATGGGAGTGGCTTGTGGGTTTTGAAGAAGGTCAGGTGAGTTTAGGGTGTTTTTGGGGGGAAATTCATCGTTTTTGGGTTTTTGTCTTCTGATCCAGTTCTTGTTTGGGGTGTTTTTGACGTGTTTTGGGGTCTCCGTTGGGTTTCGTTTAGTTTCCGTGGTCATCATGGTGGAAAAGTGTAAATTGTGGGTTTTGGAGAACATGAGGTAGGTTTAGGGTGGTTTTGGGGTGGATCTATGTTTTTTGGTGTTTTCTTTTGTTTTTAGAGGTTATCCCGTTCTTGTTTGGGGAGTTTTTGACTTTTTTGGGAATCTCCATTGGTTTTTGTTGGGTTCTCCTTGGTCGTTAAGTTAAATGGGAATTGATAGTGGGTTTTGAAGAAGATTAGGTGAGTTTAGGGTGGTTTTGGGTGGAAATTCATAGTTTTTTGTGTTTTTTCTTCTGATCCAATTCTTTTTTGAGGTGTTTTTGACGTGTTTTGGGGTTTGCGTTGCGCTTCGTTGAGTTCCTAATGGGTTTTATGGTGGTTGGGAGTGGATTGTACATTTAGGAGAACATCAGGTAGGTTTAAGTTTTTTTTTTTTGGGGGGGGTTAAATCATGTATTTTCTTCTGATCCGGTTCGCTTTTTTGGGTGTTTTTGAGGTGTTTTGTGATTTCCGTTGCGTTTTGTTCAGTTCCTAATGGGTTTTATGGTGGTTGAGAGTGGACGTTGGGATTTGGAGAACATCAGGTAGGTTTAGGGTTGTTTTGGGATTGGATCCGTGTTTTTTGGGAATTTTCTTCCAGTTTTGGGGGTGATCCCATTCTTGTTTGGGGTGTTTTTGACGTGTTTTGGGGTCTCCGTTGGGTTTTGTTGGGTTTTCCGTGGTCATGATGGTGGAAAAGTGTAAATTGTGGGTTTTGGAGAACTTCAGGTAGGTTTAGGGGGACTTTTGGGGTGGATTCATGGTGTTTGGATTTTCTTCTGTTTTTGGGGGTGATCCTGTTGTTTTTTGGGGTGTTTTTGACGTGTTTTGGGGTCTCCGTTGGGTTTTGTTGGGTTCTCGTTGGTCATCATGGTGAAAAAGTGTAAATTGTGGGTTTTGGAGAACATCAGGTGAGTTTTGGTCGTGAATCTATGGTGTTGGGGTAATTCTTCTGTTTTTGTAGGGTTTTCTTCTGTTTTTGGGGTGGTCCCGTTCTTTTTTGGGGTGTTTTTGACATGTTTTGTTATCTCCGTTGGGTTTTGTTGGGTTCTTGTTGGTCATCATGGTGAAAAAGTGTAAATCGTGGGTTTTGGAGAACATCAGGTAGGTTTAGGGTGGTTTTGGTGTTGATCTATGCTTTTTGGGGTTTTCTTTCGCTTTTAGGGGTTATCCCGTTCTTGTTTGGTTTTTGTTTGACTTGTTTTGGGGTCTCCGTTAGTTTTCGTTTGGTTCTCGTTAGTCGTTAAGGTAAATGGGAGTGGCTTGTGGGTTTTGAAGAAGGTCAGGTGAGTTTAGGGTGTTTTTGGGGGGAAATTCATCGTTTTTGGGTTTTTGTCTTCTGATCCAGTTCTTGTTTGGGGTGTTTTTGACGTGTTTTGGGGTCTCCGTTGGGTTTCGTTTAGTTTCCGTGGTCATCATGGTGGAAAAGTGTAAATTGTGGGTTTTGGAGAACATGAGGTAGGTTTAGGGTGGTTTTGGGGTGGATCTATGTTTTTTGGTGTTTTCTTTTGTTTTTAGAGGTTATCCCGTTCTTGTTTGGGGAGTTTTTGACTTTTTTGGGAATCTCCATTGGTTTTTGTTGGGTTTTCGTTGGTCGTTAAGTTAAATGGGAATTGATAGTGGGTTTTGAAGAAGATTAGGTGAGTTTAGGGTGGTTTTGGGTGGAAATTCATAGTTTTTTGTGTTTTTTCTTCTGATCCAATTCTTTTTTGAGGTGTTTTTGACGTGTTTTTTTTGGGTTTGCGTTGCATTTCGTTCAGTTCCTAATGGGTTTTATGTTGGTTGGGAGTGGACTTTGGGATTTGGAGAACATCAGGTAGGTTTAGGGTGGTTTTGGGATGGATCTATGCTTTTTTTTTTTTTTTTTTAAGGGGTTATCTCGTTCCTGTTTTAGGGTGTTTTTGACATGTTTTGGGATCTCCTTTGGTTTTTGTTGGGTTCTCATTGGTCGTTAAGTTAAATGGGTGTTGATTGTGGGTTTTGAAGAAGATTAGGTGAGATTAGGGTGGTTTTTTGATTGGATCCGTGCTTTTGGGGGATTTTCTTCCAGTTTTGGGTGTGATCTCGTTCTTTTTTTATTGTTTATGACGTGTTTTGGGGTCTCCGTTGGGTTTTGTTGGGTTCCTAATGGGTTTTGTAGTGTTTGGGAGTGGACTTTGGGATTTGGAGAACATCAGGTAGATTTAGGGGGACTTTTGGGGTGGATCTATGGTTTTGGGGTATTTTCTTCCAGTTTTGGGGGTGATCCCGTTCTTTTTTGGGCTGATTTTGACGTGTATTGGGGTCTCCGTTTGGTTTCGTTGAGTTTTCCGTGGTCATCAGCGTGGAAAATTGTAAATTGTGGGTTTTGGAGAACATCAGGTAGTTTTGGTTTGGATCTATGGTTTTTGGGGTTTTCTTTCGTTTTTGGGTGTTCTCCCGTTCTTCTTTGGGGTGTTTTTGACGTGTTTTGGGGTCTCCGTTGGGTTTCGTTGGATTTTCCGTGGTCATCGTTGTGGAAAAGGGTAAATTGCGGGTTTTGGAGAACATCATGTAGGTTTAGTGTGGTTTTGGGGTGGATCTATAGTTTTGGGGAGTTTCTTTCGTTTTTGGGGGTGATCCTATTCTTTTTGGGGGTGTTTTTGACTTTTTTGGGGGTCTCCGTTGTTTTTTTTTTGGGTTTTCCGTTGTCATCGTGGTGGAAAATGGTAAATTGCGGGTTTTGGAGAACTTCAGGTAGGTTTACGGGGACTTTTGGGGTGGATCTATGGCTTTGGGGGTTTTCTTGTGTTTTCTGGGGTGATCCTGTTCTTTTTTGTGGTGGTTTTGATTTGTTTTGTGGTCTCCGTTTTTTTTTTTGTTGGGATCTTTTCGTCATCCTGGTGAATGGGAGTGAAATGTGGGATTTGATGAAGATCAGGTGAGTTTAGGGTGGTTTTGTGGGGAAATTCATGTTTTGTTTTTTTTTTTTTTTTTGTTTGTTGTTGGTTTTTTTTTTTTTTTTTAGTTTGTTTGTTTTTTAGGTTTTTCTTCTCTTTTTGTGGTGGTTCCGTTCTTTTTTTGGGGTGTTTTTGATATGTTTTGGGGTTTCTGTTGGGTTTGGTGTGGTTCTTGTTGGTCATTCTGTTAAATAGGAGTGGACTGTGGGTTTTGGAAAATATCAGGTAGGTTTAGTGTGGTTTTGGGGTGGATCTATGGTTTTGGGGATTTTCTTCCAGTTTTGGGGGAGATCCCGTTCTTGTTTGGGGTGTTTTTGACGTGTTTTGGGGTCTCCGTTGGGTTTTGTTGGGTTCTCGTTGGTCATGATGGTGAAAAAGTGTAAATTGTGGGTTTTGGAGAACATCAGGTGAGTTTTGGTCGTGAATCTATGGTGTTGGGGTAATTCTTCTGTTTTTGTAGGGTTTTCTTCTGTTTTTGGGGTGATCCTGTTGTTTTTTGAGGTGTTTTTGACGTGTTTTGGGGTTTGCGTTGGGTTTTGTTGGGTTTTCCGTGGTCATCATGGTGGAGAAGTGTAAATTGTGGGTTTTGGAGAACTTCAGGTAGGTTTAGGGGGACTTTTGGGGTGGATTCATGGTGTTTGGATTTTCTTCTGTTTTTGGGGTGATCCTGTGGTTTTTTGGGGTGTTTTTGACGTGTTTTGGGGTCTCCGTTGGGTTTTGTTGGGTTCTCGTTGGTCATCATGGTGAAAAAGTGTAAATTGTGGGTTTTGGAGAACATCAGGTGAGTTTTGTTCGTGAATCTATGGTGTTGGGGTAATTCTTCTGTTTTTGTAGGGTTTTCTTCTGTTTTTGGGGTGGTCCCGTTCTTTTTTGGGGTGTTTTTGACATGTTTTGTTATCTCCGTTGGGTTTTGTTGGGTTCTTGTTGGTCATCATGGTGAAAAAGTGTAAATCGTGGGTTTTGGAGAACATCAGGTAGGTTTAGGGTGGTTTTGGTGTTGATCTATGCTTTTTGGGGTTTTCTTTCGCTTTTAGGGGTTATCCCGTTCTTGTTTGGTTTTTGTTTGACTTGTTTTGGGGTCTCCGTTAGTTTTCGTTTGGTTCTCGTTAGTCGTTAAGGTAAATGGGAGTGGCTTGTGGGTTTTGAAGAAGGTCAGGTGAGTTTAGGGTGTTTTTGGGGGGAAATTCATCGTTTTTGGGTTTTTGTCTTCTGATCCAGTTCTTGTTTGGGGTGTTTTTGACGTGTTTTGGGGTCTCCGTTGGGTTTCGTTTAGTTTCCGTGGTCATCATGGTGGAAAAGTGTAAATTGTGGGTTTTGGAGAACATGAGGTAGGTTTAGGGTGGTTTTGGGGTGGATCTATGTTTTTTGGTGTTTTCTTTTGTTTTTAGAGGTTATCCCGTTCTTGTTTGGGGAGTTTTTGACTTTTTTGGGAATCTCCATTGGTTTTTGTTGGGTTCTCCTTGGTCGTTAAGTTAAATGGGAATTGATAGTGGGTTTTGAAGAAGATTAGGTGAGTTTAGGGTGGTTTTGGGTGGAAATTCATAGTTTTTTGTGTTTTTTCTTCTGATCCAATTCTTTTTTGAGGTGTTTTTGACGTGTTTTGGGGTTTGCGTTGCGCTTCGTTGAGTTCCTAATGGGTTTTATGGTGGTTGGGAGTGGATTGTACATTTAGGAGAACATCAGGTAGGTTTAAGTTTTTTTTTTTTTTGGGGGGTTAAATCATGTATTTTCTTCTGATCCGGTTCGCTTTTTTGGGTGTTTTTGAGGTGTTTTGTGATTTCCGTTGCGTTTTGTTCAGTTCCTAATGGGTTTTATGGTGGTTGAGAGTGGACGTTGGGATTTGGAGAACATCAGGTAGGTTTAGGGTTGTTTTGGGATTGGATCCGTGTTTTTTGGGAATTTTCTTCCAGTTTTGGGGGTGATCCCATTCTTGTTTGGGGTGTTTTTGACGTGTTTTGGGGTCTCCGTTGGGTTTTGTTGGGTTTTCCGTGGTCATGATGGTGGAAAAGTGTAAATTGTGGGTTTTGGAGAACTTCAGGTAGGTTTAGGGGGACTTTTGGGGTGGATTCATGGTGTTTGGATTTTCTTCTGTTTTGGGGGGTGATCCTGTTGTTTTTTGGGGTGTTTTTGACGTGTTTTGGGGTCTCCGTTGGGTTTTGTTGGGTTCTCGTTGGTCATCATGGTGAAAAAGTGTAAATTGTGGGTTTTGGAGAACATCAGGTGAGTTTTGTTCGTGAATCTATGGTGTTGGGGTAATTCTTCTGTTTTTGTAGGGTTTTCTTCTGTTTTTGGGGTGGTCCCGTTCTTTTTTGGGGTGTTTTTGACATGTTTTGTTATCTCCGTTGGGTTTTGTTGGGTTCTTGTTGGTCATCATGGTGAAAAAGTGTAAATCGTGGGTTTTGGAGAACATCAGGTAGGTTTAGGGTGGTTTTGGTGTTGATCTATGCTTTTTGGGGTTTTCTTTCGCTTTTAGGGGTTATCCCGTTCTTGTTTGGTTTTTGTTTGACTTGTTTTGGGGTCTCCGTTAGTTTTCGTTTGGTTCTCGTTAGTCGTTAAGGTAAATGGGAGTGGCTTGTGGGTTTTGAAGAAGGTCAGGTGAGTTTAGGGTGTTTTTGGGGGGAAATTCATCGTTTTTGGGTTTTTGTCTTCTGATCCAGTTCTTGTTTGGGGTGTTTTTGACGTGTTTTGGGGTCTCCGTTGGGTTTCGTTTAGTTTCCGTGGTCATCATGGTGGAAAAGTGTAAATTGTGGGTTTTGGAGAACATGAGGTAGGTTTAGGGTGGTTTTGGGGTGGATCTATGTTTTTTGGTGTTTTCTTTCGTTTTTAGAGGTTATCCCGTTCTTGTTTGGGGAGTTTTTGACTTTTTTGGGAATCTCCATTGGTTTTTGTTGGGTTCTCCTTGGTATTTAAGTTAAATGGGAATTGATAGTGGGTTTTGAAGAAGATTAGGTGAGTTTAGGGTGGTTTTGGGTGGAAATTCATAGTTTTTTGTGTTTTTTCTTCTGATCCAATTCTTTTTTGAGGTGTTTTTGACGTGTTTTGGGGTTTGCGTTGCGCTTCGTTGAGTTCCTAATGGGTTTTATGGTGGTTGGGAGTGGATTGTACATTTAGGAGAACATCAGGTAGGTTTAAGTTTTTTTTTTTTTGGGGGGGTTAAATCATGTATTTTCTTCTGATCCGGTTCGCTTTTTTGGGTGTTTTTGAGGCGTTTTGTGATTTCCGTTGCGTTTTGTTCAGTTCCTAATGGGTTTTATGGTGGTTGAGAGTGGACGTTGGGATTTGGAGAACATCAGGTAGGTTTAGGGTTGTTTTGGGATTGGATCCGTGTTTTTTGGGAATTTTCTTTCAGTTTTGGGGGTGATCCCATTCTTGTTTGGGGTGTTTTTGACGTGTTTTGGGGTCTCCGTTGGGTTTTGTTGGGTTTTCCGTGGTCATCATGGTGGAAAAGTGTAAATTGTGGGTTTTGGAGAACTTCAGGTAGGTTTAGGGGGACTTTTGGGGTGGATTCATGGTATTTGGATTTTCTTCTGTTTTTGGGGGTGATCCTGTTGTTTTTTGGGGTGTTTTTGACGTGTTTTGGGGTCTCCGTTGGGTTTTGTTGGGTTCTCGTTGGTCATCATGGTGAAAAAGTGTAAATTGTGGGTTTTGGAGAACATCAGGTGAGTTTTGTTCGTGAATCTATGGTGTTGGGGTAATTCTTCTGTTTTTGTAGGGTTTTCTTCTGTTTTTGGGGTGGTCCCGTTCTTTTTTGGGGTGTTTTTGACATGTTTTGTTATCTCCGTTGGGTTTTGTTGGGTTCTTGTTGGTCATCATGGTGAAAAAGTGTAAATCGTGGGTTTTGGAGAACATCAGGTAGGTTTAGGGTGGTTTTGGTGTTGATCTATGCTTTTTGGGGTTTTCTTTCGCTTTTAGGGGTTATCCCGTTCTTGTTTGGTTTTTGTTTGACTTGTTTTGGGGTCTCCGTTAGTTTTCGTTTGGTTCTCGTTAGTCGTTAAGGTAAATGGGAGTGGCTTGTGGGTTTTGAAGAAGGTCAGGTGAGTTTAGGGTGTTTTTGGGGGGAAATTCATCGTTTTTGGGTTTTTGTCTTCTGATCCAGTTCTTGTTTGGGGTGTTTTTGACGTGTTTTGGGGTCTCCGTTGGGTTTCGTTTAGTTTCCGTGGTCATCATGGTGGAAAAGTGTAAATTGTGGGTTTTGGAGAACATGAGGTAGGTTTAGGGTGGTTTTGGGGTGGATCTATGTTTTTTGGTGTTTTCTTTCGTTTTTAGAGGTTATCCCGTTCTTGTTTGGGGAGTTTTTGACTTTTTTGGGAATCTCCATTGGTTTTTGTTGGGTTCTCCTTGGTCGTTAAGTTAAATGGGAATTGATAGTGGGTTTTGAAGAAGATTAGGTGAGTTTAGGGTGGTTTTGGGTGGAAATTCATAGTTTTTTGTGTTTTTTCTTCTGATCCAATTCTTTTTTGAGGTGTTTTTGACGTGTTTTGGGGTTTGCGTTGCGCTTCGTTGAGTTCCTAATGGGTTTTATGGTGGTTGGGAGTGGATTGTACATTTAGGAGAACATCAGGTAGGTTTAAGGGTTTTTTAGGGGGGGGTTAAATCATGTATTTTCTTCTGATCCGGTTTGCTTTTGGGGTGTTTTTGAGGTGTTTTGTGATTTCCGTTGCGTTTTGTTCAGTTCCTAATGTGTTTTATGGTGGTTGAGAGTGGACTTTGGGATTTGGAGAACATCAGGTAGGTTTAGGGTTGTTTTGGGATTGGATCCGTGTTTTTTGGGAATTTTCTTCCAGTTTTGGGGGTGATCCCGTTCTTGTTTGGGGTGTTTTTGACGTGTTTTGGGGTCTCCGTTGGGTTTTGTTGGGTTTTCCGTGGTCATCATGGTGGAGAAGTGTAAATTGTGGGTTTTGGAGAACTTCAGGTAGGTTTAGGGGGACTTTTGGGGTGGATTCATGGTGTTTGGATTTTCTTCTGTTTTTGGGGTGATCCTGTGGTTTTTTGGGGTGTTTTTGACGTGTTTTGGGGTCTCCGTTGGGTTTTGTTGGGTTCTCGTTGGTCATCATGGTGAAAAAGTGTAAATTGTGGGTTTTGGAGAACATCAGGTGAGTTTTGTTCGTGAATCTATGGTGTTGGGGTAATTCTTCTGTTTTTGTAGGGTTTTCTTCTGTTTTTGGGGTGGTTCCGTTCTTTTTTGGGGTGTTTTTGACATGTTTTGTTATCTCCGTTGGGTTTTGTTGGGTTCTTGTTGGTCATCATGGTGAAAAAGTGTAAATCGTGGGTTTTGGAGAACATCAGGTAGGTTTAGGGTGGTTTTGGTGTTGATCTATGCTTTTTGGGGTTTTCTTTCGCTTTTAGGGGTTATCCCGTTCTTGTTTGGTTTTTGTTTGACTTGTTTTGGGGTCTCCGTTAGTTTTCGTTTGGTTCTCGTTAGTCGTTAAGGTAAATGGGAGTGGCTTGTGGGTTTTGAAGAAGGTCAGGTGAGTTTAGGGTGGTTTTTGGGGGAAATTCATCGTTTTTGGGTTTTTGTCTTCTGATCCAGTTCTTGTTTGGGGTGTTTTTGACGTGTTTTGGGGTCTCCGTTGTGTTTCGTTGGGTTCTTGTTGGTCATGATGTTGGAAAAGGGTAAATTGTGGGTTCTGGAGAACATCAGGTAGGTTTAGGGTGGTTTTGGGATGGATCTATGGTTTTGGGGGATTTTCTTCTAGTTTTGGGGGGGATCCCGTTCTTGTTTGGGGTGTTTTTGACGTGTTTTGGGGTCTCCGTTGGGTTTCGTTTAGTTTCCGTGGTCATCATGGTGGAAAAGTGTAAATTGTGGGTTTTGGAGAACATGAGGTAGGTTTAGGGTGGTTTTGGGGTGGATCTATGTTTTTTGGTGTTTTCTTTTGTTTTTAGAGGTTATCCCGTTCTTGTTTGGGGAGTTTTTGACTTTTTTGGGAATCTCCATTGGTTTTTGTTGGGTTCTCCTTGGTCGTTAAGTTAAATGGGAATTGATAGTGGGTTTTGAAGAAGATTAGGTGAGTTTAGGGTGGTTCTGGGTGGAAATTCATAGTTTTTTGTGTTTTTTCTTCTGATCCAATTCTTTTTTGAGGTGTTTTTGACGTGTTTTGGGGTTTGCGTTGCGCTTCGTTGAGTTCCTAATGGGTTTTATGGTGGTTGGGAGTGGATTGTACATTTAGGAGAACATCAGGTAGGTTTAAGGGTTTTTTTGGGGGGGGTTAAATCATGTATTTTCTTCTGATCCGGTTTGCTTTTGGGGTGTTATTGAGGTGTTTTGTGGTTTCCGTTGCGTTTTGTTCAGTTCCTAATGGGTTTTATGGTGGTTGAGAGTGGACTTTGGGATTTGGAGAACATCAGGTAGGTTTAGGGTTGTTTTGGGATTGGATCCGTGTTTTTTGGGAATTTTCTTCCAGTTTTGGGGGTGATCCCGTTCTTGTTTGGGGTGTTTTTGACGTGTTTTGGGGTCTCCGTTGGGTTTTGTTGGGTTTTCCGTGGTCATCATGGTGGAGAAGTGTAAATTGTGGGTTTTGGAGAACTTCAGGTAGGTTTAGGGGGACTTTTGAGGTGGATTCATGGTATTTGGATTTTCTTCTGTTTTTGGGGTGATCCTGTTGTTTTTTGGGTTGTTTTTGACATGTTTTTTTATCTCCGTTGGGTTTCGTTGGGTTCTTGTTGGTCATCATGGTGAAAAAGTGTAAATCGTGGGTTTTGGAGAACATCAGGTCGGTTTAGGGTGGTTTTGGTGTTGATCTATGCTTTTTGGGGTTTTCTTTCGCTTTTAGGGGTTATCCCGTTCTTGTTTGGTTTTTGTTTGACTTGTTTTGGGGTCTCCGTTAGTTTTCGTTTGGTTCTCGTTAGTCGTTAAGGTAAATGGGAGTGGCTTGTGGGTTTTGAAGAAGGTCAGGTGAGTTTAGGGTGTTTTTGGGGGGAAATTCATCGTTTTTGGGTTTTTGTCTTCTGATCCAGTTCTTGTTTGGGGTGTTTTTGACGTGTTTTGGGGTCTCCGTTGGGTTTCGTTTAGTTTCCGTGGTCATCATGGTGGAAAAGTGTAAATTGTGGGTTCTGGAGAACATCAGGTAGGTTTAGGGTGGTTTTGGGATGGATCTATGGTTTTGGGGGATTTTCTTCTAGTTTTGGGGGTGATCCCGTTCTTGTTTGGGGTGTTTGTGACGTGTTTTGGGGTCTCCGTTGGGTTTCGTTTAGTTTCCGTGGTCATCATGGTGGAAAAGTGTAAATTGTGAGTTTTGGAGAACATGAGGTAGGTTTAGGGCGGTTTTGGGGTGGATCTATGTTTTTTGGTGTTTTCTTTTGTTTTTAGAGGTTATCCCGTTCTTGTTTGGGGAGTTTTTGACTTTTTTTGGGAATCTCCATTGGTTTTTGTTGGGTTCTCCTTGGTATTTAAGTTAAATGGGAATTGATAGTGGGTTTTGAAGAAGATTAGGTGAGTTTAGGGTGGTTTTGGGTGGAAATTCATAGTTTTTTGTGTTTTTTCTTCTGATCCAATTCTTTTTTTGAGGTGTTATTGAGGTGTTTTGTGGTTTCCGTTGCGTTTTGTTCAGTTCCTAATGGGTTTTATGGTGGTTGAGAGTGGACTTTGGGATTTGGAGAACATCAGGTCGGTTTAGGGTGGTTTTGGTGTTGATCTATGCTTTTTGGGGTTTTCTTTCGCTTTTAGGGGTTATCCCGTTCTTGTTTGGTTTTTGTTTGACTTGTTTTGGGGTCTCCGTTAGTTTTCGTTTGGTTCTCGTTAGTCGTTAAGGTAAATGGGAGTGGCTTGTGGGTTTTGAAGAAGGTCAGGTGAGTTTAGGGTGGTTTTGGGGGGAAATTCATCGTTTTTGGGTTTTTGTCTTCTGATCCAGTTCTTGTTTGGGGTGTTTTTGACGTGTTTTGGGGTCTCTGTCGTGTTTCGTTGGGTTCTTGTTGGTCATGATGTTGGAAAAGTGTAAATTGTGGGTTCTGGAGAACATCAGGTAGGTTTAGGGTGGTTTTGGGATGGATCTATGGTTTTGGGGGATTTTCTTCTAGTTTTGGGGGTGATCCCGTTCTTGTTTGGGGTGTTTGTGACGTGTTTTGGGGTCTCCGTTGGGTTTCGTTTAGTTTCCGTGGTCATCATGGTGGAAAAGTGTAAATTGTGAGTTTTGGAGAACATGAGGTAGGTTTAGGGCGGTTTTGGGGTGGATCTATGTTTTTTGGTGTTTTCTTTCGTTTTTAGAGGTTATCCCGTTCTTGTTTGGGGAGTTTTTGACTTTTTTTGGGAATCTCCATTGGTTTTTGTTGGGTTCTCCTTGGTATTTAAGTTAAATGGGAATTGATAGTGGGTTTTGAAGAAGATTAGGTGAGTTTAGGGTGGTTTTGGGTGGAAATTCATAGTTTTTTGTGTTTTTTCTTCTGATCCAATTCTTTTTTTGAGGTGTTATTGAGGTGTTTTGTGGTTTCCGTTGCGTTTTGTTCAGTTCCTAATGGCTTTTATGGTGGTTGAGAGTGGACTTTGGGATTTGGAGAACATCAGGTCGGTTTAGGGTGGTTTTGGTGTTGATCTATGCTTTTTGGGGTTTTCTTTCGCTTTTAGGGGTTATCCCGTTCTTGTTTGGTTTTTGTTTGACTTGTTTTGGGGTCTCCGTTAGTTTTCGTTTGGTTCTCGTTAGTCGTTAAGGTAAATGGGAGTGGCTTGTGGGTTTTGAAGAAGGTCAGGTGAGTTTAGGGTGGTTTTGGGGGGAAATTCATCGTTTTTGGGTTTTTGTCTTCTGATCCAGTTCTTGTTTGGGGTGTTTTTGACGTGTTTTGGGGTCTCTGTCGTGTTTCGTTGGGTTCTTGTTGGTCATGATGTTGGAAAAGTGTAAATTGTGGGTTCTGGAGAACATCAGGTAGGTTTAGGGTGGTTTTGGGATGGATCTATGGTTTTGGGGGATTTTCTTCTAGTTTTGGGGGTGATCCCGTTCTTGTTTGGGGTGTTTGTGACGTGTTTTGGGGTCTCCGTTGGGTTTCGTTTAGTTTCCGTGGTCATCATGGTGGAAAAGTGTAAATTGTGAGTTTTGGAGAACATGAGGTAGGTTTAGGGCGGTTTTGGGGTGGATCGATGTTTTTTGGTGTTTTCTTTTGTTTTTAGAGGTTATCCCGTTCTTGTTTGGGGAGTTTTTGACTTTTTTTGGGAATCTCCATTGGTTTTTGTTGGGTTCTCCTTGGTATTTAAGTTAAATGGGAATTGATAGTGGGTTTTGAAGAAGATTAGGTGAGTTTAGGGTGGTTTTGGGTGGAAATTCATAGTTTTTTGTGTTTTTTCTTCTGATCCAATTCTTTTTTTGAGGTGTTATTGAGGTGTTTTGTGGTTTCCGTTGCGTTTTGTTCAGTTCCTAATGGGTTTTATGGTGGTTGAGAGTGGACTTTGGGATTTGGAGAACATCAGGTCGGTTTAGGGTGGTTTTGGTGTTGATCTATGCTTTTTGGGGTTTTCTTTCGCTTTTAGGGGTTATCCCGTTCTTGTTTGGTTTTTGTTTGACTTGTTTTGGGGTCTCCGTTAGTTTTCGTTTGGTTCTCGTTAGTCGTTAAGGTAAATGGGAGTGGCTTGTGGGTTTTGAAGAAGGTCAGGTGAGTTTAGGGTGGTTTTGGGGGGAAATTCATCGTTTTTGGGTTTTTGTCTTCTGATCCAGTTCTTGTTTGGGGTGTTTTTGACGTGTTTTGGGGTCTCTGTCGTGTTTCGTTGGGTTCTTGTTGGTCATGATGTTGGAAAAGTGTAAATTGTGGGTTCTGGAGAACATCAGGTAGGTTTAGGGTGGTTTTGGGATGGATCTATGGTTTTGGGGGATTTTCTTCTAGTTTTGGGGGTGATCCCGTTCTTGTTTGGGGTGTTTGTGACGTGTTTTGGGGTCTCCGTTGGGTTTCGTTTAGTTTCCGTGGTCATCATGGTGGAAAAGTGTAAATTGTGAGTTTTGGAGAACATGAGGTAGGTTTAGGGCGGTTTTGGGGTGGATCTATGTTTTTTGGTGTTTTCTTTCGTTTTTAGAGGTTATCCCGTTCTTGTTTGGGGAGTTTTTGACTTTTTTTGGGAATCTCCATTGGTTTTTGTTGGGTTCTCCTTGGTCGTTAAGTTAAATGGGAATTGATAGTGGGTTTTGAAGAAGATTAGGTGAGTTTAGGGTGGTTTTGGGTGGAAATTCATAGTTTTTTGTGTTTTTTCTTCTGATCCAATTCTTTTTTTGAGGTGTTATTGAGGTGTTTTGTGGTTTCCGTTGCGTTTTGTTCAGTTCCTAATGGCTTTTATGGTGGTTGAGAGTGGACTTTGGGATTTGGAGAACATCAGGTCGGTTTAGGGTGGTTTTGGTGTTGATCTATGCTTTTTGGGGTTTTCTTTCGCTTTTAGGGGTTATCCCGTTCTTGTTTGGTTTTTGTTTGACTTGTTTTGGGGTCTCTGTTAGTTTTTGTTTGGTTCTCGTTAGTCGTTAAGGTAAATGGGAGTGGCTTGTGGGTTTTGAAGAAGGTCAGGTGAGTTTAGGGTGGTTTTGGGGGGAAATTCATCGTTTTTGGGTTTTTGTCTTCTGATCCAGTTCTTGTTTGGGGTGTTTTTGACGTGTTTTGGGGTCTCTGTCGTGTTTCGTTGGGTTCTTGTTGGTCATGATGTTGGAAAAGGGTAAATTGTGGGTTCTGGAGAACATCAGGTAGGTTTAGGGTGGTTTTGGGATGGATCTATGGTTTTGGGGGATTTTCTTCTAGTTTTGGGGGTGATCCCGTTCTTGTTTGGGGTGTTTGTGACGTGTTTTGGGGTCTCCGTTGGGTTTCGTTTAGTTTCCGTGGTCATCATGGTGGAAAAGTGTAAATTGTGAGTTTTGGAGAACATGAGGTAGGTTTAGGGCGGTTTTGGGGTGGATCTATGTTTTTTGGTGTTTTCTTTCGTTTTTAGAGGTTATCCCGTTCTTGTTTGGGGAGTTTTTGACTTTTTTTGGGAATCTCCATTGGTTTTTGTTGGGTTCTCCTTGGTATTTAAGTTAAATGGGAATTGATAGTGGGTTTTGAAGAAGATTAGGTGAGTTTAGGGTGGTTTTGGGTGGAAATTCATAGTTTTTTGTGTTTTTTCTTCTGATCCAATTCTTTTTTTGAGGTGTTATTGAGGTGTTTTGTGGTTTCCGTTGCGTTTTGTTCAGTTCCTAATGGGTTTTATGGTGGTTGAGAGTGGACTTTGGGATTTGGAGAACATCAGGTAGGTTTAGGGTTGTTTTGGGATTGGATCCGTGGTTTTGGGGAATTTTCTTCCAGTTTTGTGGGTGATCCCATTCTTGTTTGGGGTGTTTTTGACGTTTTTTGGGGTCTCCGTTGGGTTTTGTTGGGTTTTCCGTGGTCATCATGGTGGAAAAGTGTAAATTGTGGGTTTTGGAGAACTTCAGGTAGGTTTAGGGGGACTTTTGGGGTGGATACATGGTATTTGGATTTTCTTCTGTTTTTGGGGTTGTCCCGTTCTTTTTGGGGGTGTTTTTGACATGTTTTGTTATCTCCGTTGGGTTTTGTTGGGTTCTTGTTGGTCATCATGGTGAAAAAGTGTAAATCGTGGGTTTTGGAGAACATCAGGTAGGTTTAGGGTGGTTTTGGTGTTGATCTATGCTTTTTGGGGTTTTCTTTCGCTTTTAGGGGTTATCCCGTTCTTGTTTGTTTTTTGTTTGACTTGTTTTGGGGTCTCCGTTAGTTTTCGTTTGTTTCTCGTTAGTCGTTAAGGTAAATGGGAGTGGCTTGTGGGTTTTGAAGAAGGTCAGGTGAGTTTAGGGTGGTTTTGGGGGTGTCGTGGTTTAACCCGGCTGGCAGCTAAACACCACGCAGCCGTTCGCTCACCCTCCCCCCTCCCTCTCTGGGACGGGGGAGAGAAATGGAAAGTGAAGCCCGTGAGTTGAGATAAAGACAGTTTAATAAGACAGGAAAATAATAATAATAATAATAATAATAATAATAATAATAATAATAATAATAATAATACAATGATGATAATAGTACTACTACTAATAATATGTACAAACAAGTGATGCACAATGCAATTGCTCACCACCCGCTGACCGATGCCCAGCTTAACCCCGAGCAGTCCGGCCCCCTCCCCCCGGCTAGCCACCCCTATATATTGTTTAGCATGACGTCAGATGGTATGGAATACCCCTTTGGCTAGTTCGGGTCACCTGTCCTGGGTCTGTCCCCTCCCAGCTCTTACTGCACCCCCAGCCTGCCTGTTGGCAGGACAGAGCAAAAGGCTGAGGTGTCCTTGGCTTGGTATAAGCACTGCTCTGCAACAATTAAAACATCGGGGTGTTATCAGCACTCTTCTCATCCTAAGCCAAAACACAGCATTCCACCAGCTACTAGGAAGAAAATTAATTCTGTTCTAACTGAAACCAGGACAGGGTGGAAATTCATCGTTTTTGGGTTTTTGTCTTCTGATCCAGTTCTTGTTTGGGGTGTTTTTGACGTGTTTTGGGGTCTCTGTTGTGTTTCGTTGGGTTCTTGTTGGTCATGATGTTGGAAAAGGGTAAATTGTGGGTTCTGGAGAACATCAGGTAGGTTTAGGGTGGTTTTGGGATGGATCTATGGTTTTGGGGGATTTTCTTCTAGTTTTGGGGGTGATCCCGTTCTTGTTTGGGGTTTTTGTGACGTGTTTTGGGGTCTCCGTTGGGTTTCGTTTAGTTTCCGTGGTCATCATGGTGGAAAAGTGTAAATTGTGGGTTTTGGAGAACATGAGGTAGGTTTAGGGTGGTTTTGGGGTGGATCTATGTTTTTTGGTGTTTTCTTTTGTTTTTAGAGGTTATCCCGTTCTTGTTTGGGGAGTTTTTGACTTTTTTGGGAATCTCCATTGGTTTTTGTTGGGTTCTCCTTGGTCGTTAAGTTAAATGGGAATTGATAGTGGGTTTTGAAGAAGATTAGGTGAGTTTAGGGTGGTTTTGGGTGGAAATTCATAGTTTTTTGTGTTTTTTCTTCTGATCCAATTCTTTTTTGAGGTGTTTTTGACGTGTTTTGGGGTTTGCGTTGCGCTTCGTTGAGTTCCTAATTGGTTTTATGGTGGTTGGGAGTGGATTGTACATTTAGGAGAACATCAGGTAGGTTTAAGGGTTTTTTTGGGGGGGGTTAAATCATGTATTTTCTTCTGATCCGGTTTGCTTTTGGGGTGTTATTGAGGTGTTTTGTGGTTTCCGTTGCGTTTTGTTCAGTTCCTAATGGGTTTTATGGTGGTTGAGAGTGGACTTTGGGATTTGGAGAACATCAGGTAGGTTTAGGGTTGTTTTGGGATTGGATCCGTGTTTTTTGGGAATTTTCTTCCAGTTTTGGGGGTGATCCCATTCTTGTTTGGGGTGTTTTTGACGTGTTTTGGGGTCTCCGTTGGGTTTTGTTGGGTTTTCCGTGGTCATGATGGTGGAAAAGTGTAAATTGTGGGTTTTGGAGAACTTCAGGTAGGTTTAGGGGGACTTTTGGGGTGGATTCATGGTATTTGGATTTTCTTCTGTTTTGGGGGTGATCCTGTTGTTTTTTGGGGTGTTTTTGACGTGTTTTGGGGTCTCCGTTGGGTTTTGTTGGGTTCTCGTTGGTCATCATGGTGAAAAAGTGTAAATTGTGGGTTTTGGAGAACATCAGGTGAGTTTTGTTCGTGAATCTATGGTGTTGGGGTAATTCTTCTGTTTTTGTAGGGTTTTCTTCTGTTTTTGGGGTGGTCCCGTTCTTTTTTGGGGTGTTTTTGACATGTTTTGTTATCTCCGTTGGGTTTTGTTGGGTTCTTGTTGGTCATCATGGTGAAAAAGTGTAAATCGTGGGTTTTGGAGAACATCAAGTAGGTTTAGGGTGGTTTTGGTGTTGATCTATGCTTTTTGGGGTTTTCTTTCGCTTTTAGGGGTTATCCCGTTCTTGTTTGGTTTTTGTTTGACTTGTTTTGGGGTCTCCGTTAGTTTTCGTTTGGTTCTCGTTAGTCGTTAAGGTAAATGGGAGTGGCTTGTGGGTTTTGAAGAAGGTCAGGTGAGTTTAGGGTGTTTTTGGGGGGAAATTCATCGTTTTTGGGTTTTTGTCTTCTGATCCAGTTCTTGTTTGGGGTGTTTTTGACGTGTTTTGGGGTCTCCGTTGGGTTTCGTTTAGTTTCCGTGGTCATCATGGTGGAAAAGTGTAAATTGTGGGTTTTGGAGAACATGAGGTAGGTTTAGGGTGGTTTTGGGGTGGATCTATGTTTTTTGGTGTTTTCTTTTGTTTTTAGAGGTTATCCCGTTCTTGTTTGGGGAGTTTTTGACTTTTTTGGGAATCTCCATTGGTTTTTGTTGGGTTTTCGTTGGTCGTTAAGGTAAATGGGAATTGATAGTGGGTTTTGAAGAAGATTAGGTGAGTTTAGGGTGGTTTTGGGTGGAAATTCATAGTTTTTTGTGTTTTTTCTTCTGATCCAATTCTTTTTTGAGGTGTTTTTGACGTGTTTTGGGGTTTGCGTTGCGCTTCGTTGAGTTCCTAATGGGTTTTATGGTGGTTGGGAGTGGATTGTACATTTAGGAGAACATCAGGTAGGTTTAAGTTTTTTTTTTGGGGGGGGGTTAAATCATGTATTTTCTTCTGATCCGGTTCGCTTTTGGGGTGTTTTTGAGGTGTTTTGTGATTTCCGTTGCGTTTTGTTCAGTTCCTAAGGGGTTTTATGGTGGTTGAGAGTGGACGTTGGGATTTGGAGAACATCAGGTAGGTTTAGGGTTGTTTTGGGATTGGATCCGTGTTTTTTGGGAATTTTCTTCCAGTTTTGGGGGTGATCCCATTCTTGTTTGGGGTGTTTTTGACGTGTTTTGGGGTCTCCGTTGGGTTTTGTTGGGTTTTCCGTGGTCATCATGGTGGAAAAGTGTAAATTGTGGGTTTTGGAGAACTTCAGGTAGGTTTAGGGGGACTTTTGGGGTGGATTCATGGTATTTGGATTTTCTTCTGTTTTGGGGGTGATCCTGTTGTTTTTTGGGGTGTTTTTGACGTGTTTTGGGGTCTCCGTTGGGTTTTGTTGGGTTCTCGTTGGTCATCATGGTGAAAAAGTGTAAATTGTGGGTTTTGGAGAACATCAGGTGAGTTTTGTTCGTGAAACTATGGTGTTGGGGTAATTCTTCTGTTTTTGTAGGGTTTTCTTCTGTTTTTGGGGTGGTCCCGTTCTTTTTTGGGGTGTTTTTGACATGTTTTGTTATCTCCGTTGGGTTTTGTTGGGTTCTTGTTGGTCATCATGGTGAAAAAGTGTAAATCGTGGGTTTTGGAGAACATCAGGTAGGTTTAGGGTGGTTTTGGTGTTGATCTATGCTTTTTGGGGTTTTCTTTCGCTTTTAGGGGTTATCCCGTTCTTGTTTGGTTTTTGTTTGACTTGTTTTGGGGTCTCCGTTAATTTTCGTTTGGTTCTCGTTAGTCGTTAAGGTAAATGGGAGTGGCTTGTGGGTTTTGAAGAAGGTCAGGTGAGTTTAGGGTGTTTTTGGGGGGAAATTCATCGTTTTTGGGTTTTTGTCTTCTGATCCAGTTCTTGTTTGGGGTGTTTTTGACGTGTTTTGGGGTCTCCGTTGGGTTTCGTTTAGTTTCCGTGGTCATCATGGTGGAAAAGTGTAAATTGTGGGTTTTGGAGAACATGAGGTAGGTTTAGGGTGGTTTTGGGGTGGATCTATGTTTTTTGGTGTTTTCTTTTGTTTTTAGAGGTTATCCCGTTCTTGTTTGGGGAGTTTTTGACTTTTTTGGGAATCTCCATTGGTTTTTGTTGGGTTCTCCTTGGTCGTTAAGTTAAATGGGAATTGATAGTGGGTTTTGAAGAAGATTAGGTGAGTTTAGGGTGGTTTTGGGTGGAAATTCATAGTTTTTTGTGTTTTTTCTTCTGATCCAATTCTTTTTTGAGGTGTTTTTGACGTGTTTTGGGGTTTGCGTTGCGCTTCGTTGAGTTCCTAATTGGTTTTATGGTGGTTGGGAGTGGATTGTACATTTAGGAGAACATCAGGTAGGTTTAAGGGTTTTTTAGGGGGGGGTTAAATCATGTATTTTCTTCTGATCCGGTTTGCTTTTGGGGTGTTATTGAGGTGTTTTGTGGTTTCCGTTGCGTTTTGTTCAGTTCCTAATGGGTTTTATGGTGGTTGAGAGTGGACTTTGGGATTTGGAGAACATCAGGTAGGTTTAGGGTTGTTTTGGGATTGGATCCGTGTTTTTTGGGAATTTTCTTCCAGTTTTGGGGGTGATCCCATTCTTGTTTGGGGTGTTTTTGACGTGTTTTGGGGTCTCCGTTGGGTTTTGTTGGGTTTTCCGTGGTCATGATGGTGGAAAAGTGTAAATTGTGGGTTTTGGAGAACTTCAGGTAGGTTTAGGGGGACTTTTGGGGTGGATTCATGGTATTTGGATTTTCTTCTGTTTTGGGGGTGATCCTGTTGTTTTTTGGGGTGTTTTTGACGTGTTTTGGGGTCTCCGTTGGGTTTTGTTGGGTTCTCGTTGGTCATCATGGTGAAAAAGTGTAAATTGTGGGTTTTGGAGAACATCAGGTGAGTTTTGTTCGTGAATCTATGGTGTTGGGGTAATTCTTCTGTTTTTGTAGGGTTTTCTTCTGTTTTTGGGGTGGTCCCGTTCTTTTTTGGGGTGTTTTTGACATGTTTTGTTATCTCCGTTGGGTTTTGTTGGGTTCTTGTTGGTCATCATGGTGAAAAAGTGTAAATCGTGGGTTTTGGAGAACATCAGGTAGGTTTAGGGTGGTTTTGGTGTTGATCTATGCTTTTTGGGGTTTTCTTTCGCTTTTAGGGGTTATCCCGTTCTTGTTTGGTTTTTGTTTGACTTGTTTTGGGGTCTCCGTTAATTTTCGTTTGGTTCTCGTTAGTCGTTAAGGTAAATGGGAGTGGCTTGTGGGTTTTGAAGAAGGTCAGGTGAGTTTAGGGTGTTTTTGGGGGGAAATTCATCGTTTTTGGGTTTTTGTCTTCTGATCCAGTTCTTGTTTGGGGTGTTTTTGACGTGTTTTGGGGTCTCCGTTGGGTTTCGTTTAGTTTCCGTGGTCATCATGGTGGAAAAGTGTAAATTGTGGGTTTTGGAGAACATGAGGTAGGTTTAGGGTGGTTTTGGGGTGGATCTATGTTTTTTGGTGTTTTCTTTTGTTTTTAGAGGTTATCCCGTTCTTGTTTGGGGAGTTTTTGACTTTTTTGGGAATCTCCATTGGTTTTTGTTGGGTTCTCCTTGGTCGTTAAGTTAAATGGGAATTGATAGTGGGTTTTGAAGAAGATTAGGTGAGTTTAGGGTGGTTTTGGGTGGAAATTCATAGTTTTTTGTGTTTTTTCTTCTGATCCAATTCTTTTTTGAGGTGTTTTTGACGTGTTTTGGGGTTTGCGTTGCGCTTCGTTGAGTTCCTAATGGGTTTTATGGTGGTTGGGAGTGGATTGTACATTTAGGAGAACATCAGGTAGGTTTAAGTTTTTTTTTTGGGGGGGGGTTAAATCATGTATTTTCTTCTGATCCGGTTCGCTTTTGGGGTGTTTTTGAGGTGTTTTGTGATTTCCGTTGCGTTTTGTTCAGTTCCTAAGGGGTTTTATGGTGGTTGAGAGTGGACGTTGGGATTTGGAGAACATCAGGTAG
The DNA here is from genome assembly GCF_964211825.1 of Aythya ferina. NCBI lineage: Eukaryota > Metazoa > Chordata > Aves > Anseriformes > Anatidae > Aythya > Aythya ferina. The sequence goes on from NW_028181414.1 coordinate 362,220, forward strand.
GTTTAGGGTTGTTTTGGGATTGGATCCGTGTTTTTTGGGAATTTTCTTCCAGTTTTGGGGGTGATCCCATTCTTGTTTGGGGTGTTTTTGACGTGTTTTGGGGTCTCCGTTGGGTTTTGTTGGGTTTTCCGTGGTCATCATGGTGGAGAAGTGTAAATTGTGGGTTTTGGAGAACTTCAGGTAGGTTTAGGGGGACTTTTGGGGTGGATTCATGGTATTTGGATTTTCTTCTGTTTTGGGGGTGATCCTGTTGTTTTTTGGGGTGTTTTTGACGTGTTTTGGGGTCTCCGTTGGGTTTTGTTGGGTTCTCGTTGGTCATCATGGTGAAAAAGTGTAAATTGTGGGTTTTGGAGAACATCAGGTGAGTTTTGTTCGTGAATCTATGGTGTTGGGGTAATTCTTCTGTTTTTGTAGGGTTTTCTTCTGTTTTTGGGGTGGTCCCGTTCTTTTTTGGGGTGTTTTTGACATGTTTTGTTATCTCCGTTGGGTTTTGTTGGGTTCTTGTTGGTCATCATGGTGAAAAAGTGTAAATCGTGGGTTTTGGAGAACATCAGGTAGGTTTAGGGTGGTTTTGGTGTTGATCTATGCTTTTTGGGGTTTTCTTTCGCTTTTAGGGGTTATCCCGTTCTTGTTTGGTTTTTGTTTGACTTGTTTTGGGGTCTCCGTTAATTTTCGTTTGGTTCTCGTTAGTCGTTAAGGTAAATGGGAGTGGCTTGTGGGTTTTGAAGAAGGTCAGGTGAGTTTAGGGTGTTTTTGGGGGGAAATTCATCGTTTTTGGGTTTTTGTCTTCTGATCCAGTTCTTGTTTGGGGTGTTTTTGACGTGTTTTGGGGTCTCCGTTGGGTTTCGTTTAGTTTCCGTGGTCATCATGGTGGAAAAGTGTAAATTGTGGGTTTTGGAGAACATGAGGTAGGTTTAGGGTGGTTTTGGGGTGGATCTATGTTTTTTGGTGTTTTCTTTTGTTTTTAGAGGTTATCCCGTTCTTGTTTGGGGAGTTTTTGACTTTTTTGGGAATCTCCATTGGTTTTTGTTGGGTTCTCCTTGGTCGTTAAGTTAAATGGGAATTGATAGTGGGTTTTGAAGAAGATTAGGTGAGTTTAGGGTGGTTTTGGGTGGAAATTCATAGTTTTTTGTGTTTTTTCTTCTGATCCAATTCTTTTTTGAGGTGTTTTTGACGTGTTTTGGGGTTTGCGTTGCGCTTCGTTGAGTTCCTAATGGGTTTTATGGTGGTTGGGAGTGGATTGTACATTTAGGAGAACATCAGGTAGGTTTAAGTTTTTTTTTGGGGGGGGGGTTAAATCATGTATTTTCTTCTGATCCGGTTCGCTTTTGGGGTGTTTTTGAGGTGTTTTGTGATTTCCGTTGCGTTTTGTTCAGTTCCTAAGGGGTTTTATGGTGGTTGAGAGTGGACGTTGGGATTTGGAGAACATCAGGTAGGTTTAGGGTTGTTTTGGGATTGGATCCGTGTTTTTTGGGAATTTTCTTCCAGTTTTGGGGGTGATCCCATTCTTGTTTGGGGTGTTTTTGACGTGTTTTGGGGTCTCCGTTGGGTTTTGTTGGGTTTTCCGTGGTCATGATGGTGGAAAAGTGTAAATTGTGGGTTTTGGAGAACTTCAGGTAGGTTTAGGGGGACTTTTGGGGTGGATTCATGGTATTTGGATTTTCTTCTGTTTTGGGGGTGATCCTGTTGTTTTTTGGGGTGTTTTTGACGTGTTTTGGGGTCTCCGTTGGGTTTTGTTGGGTTCTCGTTGGTCATCATGGTGAAAAAGTGTAAATTGTGGGTTTTGGAGAACATCAGGTGAGTTTTGTTCGTGAATCTATGGTGTTGGGGTAATTCTTCTGTTTTTGTAGGGTTTTCTTCTGTTTTTGGGGTGGTCCCGTTCTTTTTTGGGGTGTTTTTGACATGTTTTGTTATCTCCGTTGGGTTTTGTTGGGTTCTTGTTGGTCATCATGGTGAAAAAGTGTAAATCGTGGGTTTTGGAGAACATCAGGTAGGTTTAGGGTGGTTTTGGTGTTGATCTATGCTTTTTGGGGTTTTCTTTCGCTTTTAGGGGTTATCCCGTTCTTGTTTGGTTTTTGTTTGACTTGTTTTGGGGTCTCCGTTAATTTTCGTTTGGTTCTCGTTAGTCGTTAAGGTAAATGGGAGTGGCTTGTGGGTTTTGAAGAAGGTCAGGTGAGTTTAGGGTGTTTTTGGGGGGAAATTCATCGTTTTTGGGTTTTTGTCTTCTGATCCAGTTCTTGTTTGGGGTGTTTTTGACGTGTTTTGGGGTCTCCGTTGGGTTTCGTTTAGTTTCCGTGGTCATCATGGTGGAAAAGTGTAAATTGTGGGTTTTGGAGAACATGAGGTAGGTTTAGGGTGGTTTTGGGGTGGATCTATGTTTTTTGGTGTTTTCTTTCGTTTTTAGAGGTTATCCCGTTCTTGTTTGGGGAGTTTTTGACTTTTTTGGGAATCTCCATTGGTTTTTGTTGGGTTCTCCTTGGTCGTTAAGTTAAATGGGAATTGATAGTGGGTTTTGAAGAAGATTAGGTGAGTTTAGGGTGGTTTTGGGTGGAAATTCATAGTTTTTTGTGTTTTTTCTTCTGATCCAATTCTTTTTTGAGGTGTTTTTGACGTGTTTTGGGGTTTGCGTTGCGCTTCGTTGAGTTCCTAATTGGTTTTATGGTGGTTGGGAGTGGATTGTACATTTAGGAGAACATCAGGTAGGTTTAAGGGTTTTTTAGGGGGGGGTTAAATCATGTATTTTCTTCTGATCCGGTTTGCTTTTGGGGTGTTATTGAGGTGTTTTGTGGTTTCCGTTGCGTTTTGTTCAGTTCCTAATGGGTTTTATGGTGGTTGAGAGTGGACTTTGGGATTTGGAGAACATCAGGTCGGTTTAGGGTGGTTTTGGTGTTGATCTATGCTTTTTGGGGTTTTCTTTCGCTTTTAGGGGTTATCCCGTTCTTGTTTGGTTTTTGTTTGACTTGTTTTGGGGTCTCCGTTAGTTTTCGTTTGGTTCTCGTTAGTCGTTAAGGTAAATGGGAGTGGCTTGTGGGTTTTGAAGAAGGTCAGGTGAGTTTAGGGTGTTTTTGGGGGGAAATTCATCGTTTTTGGGTTTTTGTCTTCTGATCCAGTTCTTGTTTGGGGTGTTTTTGACGTGTTTTGGGGTCTCTGTCGTGTTTCGTTGGGTTCTTGTTGGTCATGATGTTGGAAAAGTGTAAATTGTGGGTTCTGGAGAACATCAGGTAGGTTTAGGGTGGTTTTGGGATGGATCTATGGTTTTGGGGGATTTTCTTCTAGTTTTGGGGGTGATCCCGTTCTTGTTTGGGGTGTTTTTGACGTGTTTTGGGGTCTCCGTTGGGTTTCGTTTAGTTTCCGTCGTCATCATGGTGGAAAAGTGTAAATTGTGGGTTCTGGAGAACATGAGGTAGGTTTAGGGCGGTTTTGGGGTGGATCTATGTTTTTTGGTGTTTTCTTTTGTTTTTAGAGGTTATCCCGTTCTTGTTTGGGGAGTTTTTGACTTTTTTGGGAATCTCCATTGGTTTTTGTTGGGTTCTCGTTGGTCGTTAAGTTAAATGGGAATTGATAGTGGGTTTTGAAGAAGATTAGGTGAGTTTAGGGTGGTTTTGGGTGGAAATTCATAGTTTTTTGTGTTTTTTCTTCTGATCCAATTCTTTTTTTGAGGTGTTATTGAGGTGTTTTGTGGTTTCCGTTGCGTTTTGTTCAGTTCCTAATGGGTTTTATGGTGGTTGAGAGTGGACTTTGGGATTTGGAGAACATCAGGTCGGTTTAGGGTGGTTTTGGTGTTGATCTATGCTTTTTGGGGTTTTCTTTCGCTTTTAGGGGTTATCCCGTTCTTGTTTGGTTTTTGTTTGACTTGTTTTGGGGTCTCCGTTAGTTTTCGTTTGGTTCTCGTTAGTCGTTAAGGTAAATGGGAGTGGCTTGTGGGTTTTGAAGAAGGTCAGGTGAGTTTAGGGTGTTTTTGGGGGGAAATTCATCGTTTTTGGGTTTTTGTCTTCTGATCCAGTTCTTGTTTGGGGTGTTTTTGACGTGTTTTGGGGTCTCTGTCGTGTTTCGTTGGGTTCTTGTTGGTCATGATGTTGGAAAAGTGTAAATTGTGGGTTCTGGAGAACATCAGGTAGGTTTAGGGTGGTTTTGGGATGGATCTATGGTTTTGGGGGATTTTCTTCTAGTTTTGGGGGTGATCCCGTTCTTGTTTGGGGTGTTTGTGACGTGTTTTGGGGTCTCCGTTGGGTTTCGTTTAGTTTCCGTGGTCATCATGGTGGAAAAGTGTAAATTGTGAGTTTTGGAGAACATGAGGTAGGTTTAGGGCGGTTTTGGGGTGGATCTATGTTTTTTGGTGTTTTCTTTCGTTTTTAGAGGTTATCCCGTTCTTGTTTGGGGAGTTTTTGACTTTTTTTGGGAATCTCCATTGGTTTTTGTTGGGTTCTCCTTGGTATTTAAGTTAAATGGGAATTGATAGTGGGTTTTGAAGAAGATTAGGTGAGTTTAGGGTGGTTTTGGGTGGAAATTCATAGTTTTTTGTGTTTTTTCTTCTGATCCAATTCTTTTTTTGAGGTGTTATTGAGGTGTTTTGTGGTTTCCGTTGCGTTTTGTTCAGTTCCTAATGGGTTTTATGGTGGTTGAGAGTGGACTTTGGGATTTGGAGAACATCAGGTCGGTTTAGGGTTGTTTTGGGATTGGATCCGTGGTTTTGGGGAATTTTCTTCCAGTTTTGTGGGTGATCCCATTCTTGTTTGGGGTGTTTTTGACGTTTTTTGGGGTCTCCGTTGGGTTTTGTTGGGTTTTCCGTGGTCATCATGGTGGAAAAGTGTAAATTGTGGGTTTTGGAGAACTTCAGGTAGGTTTAGGGGGACTTTTGGGGTGGATACATGGTATTTGGATTTTCTTCTGTTTTTGGGGTTGTCCCGTTCTTTTTGGGGGTGTTTTTGACATGTTTTGTTATCTCCGTTGGGTTTTGTTGGGTTCTTGTTGGTCATCATGGTGAAAAAGTGTAAATCGTGGGTTTTGGAGAACATCAGGTAGGTTTAGGGTGGTTTTGGTGTTGATCTATGCTTTTTGGGGTTTTCTTTCGCTTTTAGGGGTTATCCCGTTCTTGTTTGTTTTTTGTTTGACTTGTTTTGGGGTCTCCGTTAGTTTTTGTTTGGTTCTCGTTAGTCGTTAAGGTAAATGGGAGTGGCTTGTGGGTTTTGAAGAAGGTCAGGTGAGTTTAGGGTGGTTTTGGGGGTGTCGTGGTTTAACCCGGCTGGCAGCTAAACACCACGCAGCCGTTCGCTCACCCTCCCCCCTCCCTCTCTGGGACGGGGGAGAGAAATGGAAAGTGAAGCCCGTGAGTTGAGATAAAGACAGTTTAATAAGACAGGAAAATAATAATAATAATAATAATAATAATAATAATAATACAATGATGATAATAGTACTACTACTAATAATATGTACAAACAAGTGATGCACAATGCAATTGCTCACCACCCGCTGACCGATGCCCAGCTTAACCCCGAGCAGTCCGGCCCCCTCCCCCCGGCTAGCCACCCCTATATATTGTTTAGCATGACGTCAGATGGTATGGAATACCCCTTTGGCTAGTTCGGGTCACCTGTCCTGGGTCTGTCCCCTCCCAGCTCTTACTGCACCCCCAGCCTGCCTGTTGGCAGGACAGAGCAAAAGGCTGAGGTGTCCTTGGCTTGGTATAAGCACTGCTCTGCAACAATTAAAACATCGGGGTGTTATCAGCACTCTTCTCATCCTAAGCCAAAACACAGCATTCCACCAGCTACTAGGAAGAAAATTAATTCTGTTCTAACTGAAACCAGGACAGGGTGGAAATTCATCGTTTTTGGGTTTTTGTCTTCTGATCCAGTTCTTTTTTGGGGTGTTTTTGACGTGTTTTGGGGTCTCCGTTGGGTTTCGTTTAGTTTCCGTGGTCATCATGGTGGAAAAGTGTAAATTGTGGGTTTTGGAGAACATGAGGTAGGTTTAGGGTGGTTTTGGGGTGGATCTATGTTTTTTGGTGTTTTCTTTCGTTTTTAGAGGTTATCCCGTTCTTGTTTGGGGAGTTTTTGACTTTTTTGGGAATCTCCATTGGTTTTTGTTGGGTTCTCCTTGGTCGTTAAGTTAAATGGGAATTGATAGTGGGTTTTGAAGAAGATTAGGTGAGTTTAGGGTGGTTCTGGGTGGAAATTCATAGTTTTTTGTGTTTTTTCTTCTGATCCAATTCTTTTTTGAGGTGTTTTTGACGTGTTTTGGGGTTTGCGTTGCGCTTCGTTGAGTTCCTAATGGGTTTTATGGTGGTTGGGAGTGGATTGTACATTTAGGAGAACATCAGGTAGGTTTAAGGGTTTTTTTGGGGGGGGTTAAATCATGTATTTTCTTCTGATCCGGTTTGCTTTTGGGGTGTTTTTGAGGTGTTTTGTGGTTTCCGTTGCGTTTTGTTCAGTTCCTAATGGGTTTTATGGTGGTTGAGAGTGGACTTTGGGATTTGGAGAACATCAGGTAGGTTTAGGGTTGTTTTGGGATTGGATCCGTGTTTTTTGGGAATTTTCTTCCAGTTTTGGGGGTGATCCCGTTCTTGTTTGGGGTGTTTTTGACGTGTTTTGGGGTCTCCGTTGGGTTTTGTTGGGTTTTCCGTGGTCATCATGGTGGAGAAGTGTAAATTGTGGGTTTTGGAGAACTTCAGGTAGGTTTAGGGGGACTTTTGAGGTGGATTCATGGTATTTGGATTTTCTTCTGTTTTTGGGGTGATCCTGTTGTTTTTTGGGGTGTTTTTGACATGTTTTTTTATCTCCGTTGGGTTTCGTTGGGTTCTTGTTGGTCATCATGGTGAAAAAGTGTAAATCGTGGGTTTTGGAGAACATCAGGTAGGTTTAGGGTGGTTTTGGTGTTGATCTATGCTTTTTGGGGTTTTCTTTCGCTTTTAGGGGTTATCCCGTTCTTGTTTGGTTTTTGTTTGACTTGTTTTGGGGTCTCCGTTAGTTTTCGTTTGGTTCTCGTTAGTCGTTAAGGTAAATGGGAGTGGCTTGTGGGTTTTGAAGAAGGTCAGGTGAGTTTAGGGTGTTTTTGGGGGGAAATTCATCGTTTTTGGGTTTTTGTCTTCTGATCCAGTTCTTGTTTGGGGTGTTTTTGACGTGTTTTGGGGTCTCTGTCGTGTTTCGTTGGGTTCTTGTTGGTCATGATGTTGGAAAAGTGTAAATTGTGGGTTCTGGAGAACATCAGGTAGGTTTAGGGTGGTTTTGGGATGGATCTATGGTTTTGGGGGATTTTCTTCTAGTTTTGGGGGGGATCCCGTTCTTGTTTGGGGTGTTTTTGACGTGTTTTGGGGTCTCCGTTGGGTTTCGTTTAGTTTCCGTCGTCATCATGGTGGAAAAGTGTAAATTGTGGGTTCTGGAGAACATGAGGTAGGTTTAGGGCGGTTTTGGGGTGGATCTATGTTTTTTGGTGTTTTCTTTTGTTTTTAGAGGTTATCCCGTTCTTGTTTGGGGAGTTTTTGACTTTTTTGGGAATCTCCATTGGTTTTTGTTGGGTTCTCGTTGGTCGTTAAGTTAAATGGGAATTGATAGTGGGTTTTGAAGAAGATTAGGTGAGTTTAGGGTGGTTTTGGGTGGAAATTCATAGTTTTTTGTGTTTTTTCTTCTGATCCAATTCTTTTTTTGAGGTGTTATTGAGGTGTTTTGTGGTTTCCGTTGCGTTTTGTTCAGTTCCTAATGGGTTTTATGGTGGTTGAGAGTGGACTTTGGGATTTGGAGAACATCAGGTCGGTTTAGGGTGGTTTTGGTGTTGATCTATGCTTTTTGGGGTTTTCTTTCGCTTTTAGGGGTTATCCCGTTCTTGTTTGGTTTTTGTTTGACTTGTTTTGGGGTCTCCGTTAGTTTTCGTTTGGTTCTCGTTAGTCGTTAAGGTAAATGGGAGTGGCTTGTGGGTTTTGAAGAAGGTCAGGTGAGTTTAGGGTGTTTTTGGGGGGAAATTCATCGTTTTTGGGTTTTTGTCTTCTGATCCAGTTCTTGTTTGGGGTGTTTTTGACGTGTTTTGGGGTCTCTGTCGTGTTTCGTTGGGTTCTTGTTGGTCATGATGTTGGAAAAGTGTAAATTGTGGGTTCTGGAGAACATCAGGTAGGTTTAGGGTGGTTTTGGGATGGATCTATGGTTTTGGGGGATTTTCTTCTAGTTTTGGGGGTGATCCCGTTCTTGTTTGGGGTGTTTGTGACGTGTTTTGGGGTCTCCGTTGGGTTTCGTTTAGTTTCCGTGGTCATCATGGTGGAAAAGTGTAAATTGTGAGTTTTGGAGAACATGAGGTAGGTTTAGGGCGGTTTTGGGGTGGATCTATGTTTTTTGGTGTTTTCTTTCGTTTTTAGAGGTTATCCCGTTCTTGTTTGGGGAGTTTTTGACTTTTTTTGGGAATCTCCATTGGTTTTTGTTGGGTTCTCCTTGGTATTTAAGTTAAATGGGAATTGATAGTGGGTTTTGAAGAAGATTAGGTGAGTTTAGGGTGGTTTTGGGTGGAAATTCATAGTTTTTTGTGTTTTTTCTTCTGATCCAATTCTTTTTTTGAGGTGTTATTGAGGTGTTTTGTGGTTTCCGTTGCGTTTTGTTCAGTTCCTAATGGGTTTTATGGTGGTTGAGAGTGGACTTTGGGATTTGGAGAACATCAGGTCGGTTTAGGGTTGTTTTGGGATTGGATCCGTGGTTTTGGGGAATTTTCTTCCAGTTTTGGGGGTGATCCCATTCTTGTTTGGGGTGTTTTTGACGTTTTTTGGGGTCTCCGTTGGGTTTTGTTGGGTTTTCCGTGGTCATCATGGTGGAAAAGTGTAAATTGTGGGTTTTGGAGAACTTCAGGTAGGTTTAGGGGGACTTTTGGGGTGGATACATGGTATTTGGATTTTCTTCTGTTTTTGGGGTTGTCCCGTTCTTTTTGGGGGTGTTTTTGACATGTTTTGTTATCTCCGTTGGGTTTTGTTGGGTTCTTGTTGGTCATCATGGTGAAAAAGTGTAAATCGTGGGTTTTGGAGAACATCAGGTAGGTTTAGGGTGGTTTTGGTGTTGATCTATGCTTTTTGGGGTTTTCTTTCGCTTTTAGGGGTTATCCCGTTCTTGTTTGGTTTTTGTTTGACTTGTTTTGGGGTCTCCGTTAGTTTTTGTTTGGTTCTCGTTAGTCGTTAAGGTAAATGGGAGTGGCTTGTGGGTTTTGAAGAAGGTCAGGTGAGTTTAGGGTGGTTTTGGGGGTGTCGTGGTTTAACCCGGCTGGCAGCTAAACACCACGCAGCCGTTCGCTCACCCTCCCCCCTCCCTCTCTGGGACGGGGGAGAGAAATGGAAAGTGAAGCCCGTGAGTTGAGATAAAGACAGTTTAATAAGACAGGAAAATAATAATAATAATAATAATAATAATAATAATAATACAATGATGATAATAGTACTACTACTAATAATATGTACAAACAAGTGATGCACAATGCAATTGCTCACCACCCGCTGACCGATGCCCAGCTTAACCCCGAGCAGTCCGGCCCCCTCCCCCCGGCTAGCCACCCCTATATATTGTTTAGCATGACGTCAGATGGTATGGAATACCCCTTTGGCTAGTTCGGGTCACCTGTCCTGGGTCTGTCCCCTCCCAGCTCTTACTGCACCCCCAGCCTGCCTGTTGGCAGGACAGAGCAAAAGGCTGAGGTGTCCTTGGCTTGGTATAAGCACTGCTCTGCAACAATTAAAACATCGGGGTGTTATCAGCACTCTTCTCATCCTAAGCCAAAACACAGCATTCCACCAGCTACTAGGAAGAAAATTAATTCTGTTCTAACTGAAACCAGGACAGGGTGGAAATTCATCGTTTTTGGGTTTTTGTCTTCTGATCCAGTTCTTTTTTGGGGTGTTTTTGACGTGTTTTGGGGTCTCCGTTGGGTTTCGTTTAGTTTCCGTGGTCATCATGGTGGAAAAGTGTAAATTGTGGGTTTTGGAGAACATGAGGTAGGTTTAGGGTGGTTTTGGGGTGGATCTATGTTTTTTGGTGTTTTCTTTCGTTTTTAGAGGTTATCCCGTTCTTGTTTGGGGAGTTTTTGACTTTTTTGGGAATCTCCATTGGTTTTTGTTGGGTTCTCCTTGGTCGTTAAGTTAAATGGGAATTGATAGTGGGTTTTGAAGAAGATTAGGTGAGTTTAGGGTGGTTCTGGGTGGAAATTCATAGTTTTTTGTGTTTTTTCTTCTGATCCAATTCTTTTTTGAGGTGTTTTTGACGTGTTTTGGGGTTTGCGTTGCGCTTCGTTGAGTTCCTAATGGGTTTTATGGTGGTTGGGAGTGGATTGTACATTTAGGAGAACATCAGGTAGGTTTAAGGGTTTTTTTGGGGGGGGTTAAATCATGTATTTTCTTCTGATCCGGTTTGCTTTTGGGGTGTTTTTGAGGTGTTTTGTGGTTTCCGTTGCGTTTTGTTCAGTTCCTAATGGGTTTTATGGTGGTTGAGAGTGGACTTTGGGATTTGGAGAACATCAGGTAGGTTTAGGGTTGTTTTGGGATTGGATCCGTGTTTTTTGGGAATTTTCTTCCAGTTTTGGGGGTGATCCCGTTCTTGTTTGGGGTGTTTTTGACGTGTTTTGGGGTCTCCGTTGGGTTTTGTTGGGTTTTCCGTGGTCATCATGGTGGAGAAGTGTAAATTGTGGGTTTTGGAGAACTTCAGGTAGGTTTAGGGGGACTTTTGAGGTGGATTCATGGTATTTGGATTTTCTTCTGTTTTTGGGGTGATCCTGTTGTTTTTTGGGGTGTTTTTGACATGTTTTTTTATCTCCGTTGGGTTTCGTTGGGTTCTTGTTGGTCATCATGGTGAAAAAGTGTAAATCGTGGGTTTTGGAGAACATCAGGTAGGTTTAGGGTGGTTTTGGTGTTGATCTATGCTTTTTGGGGTTTTCTTTCGCTTTTAGGGGTTATCCCGTTCTTGTTTGGTTTTTGTTTGACTTGTTTTGGGGTCTCCGTTAGTTTTCGTTTGGTTCTCGTTAGTCGTTAAGGTAAATGGGAGTGGCTTGTGGGTTTTGAAGAAGGTCAGGTGAGTTTAGGGTGTTTTTGGGGGGAAATTCATCGTTTTTGGGTTTTTGTCTTCTGATCCAGTTCTTGTTTGGGGTGTTTTTGACGTGTTTTGGGGTCTCTGTCGTGTTTCGTTGGGTTCTTGTTGGTCATGATGTTGGAAAAGTGTAAATTGTGGGTTCTGGAGAACATCAGGTAGGTTTAGGGTGGTTTTGGGATGGATCTATGGTTTTGGGGGATTTTCTTCTAGTTTTGGGGGGGATCCCGTTCTTGTTTGGGGTGTTTTTGACGTGTTTTGGGGTCTCCGTTGGGTTTCGTTTAGTTTCCGTCGTCATCATGGTGGAAAAGTGTAAATTGTGGGTTCTGGAGAACATGAGGTAGGTTTAGGGCGGTTTTGGGGTGGATCTATGTTTTTTGGTGTTTTCTTTTGTTTTTAGAGGTTATCCCGTTCTTGTTTGGGGAGTTTTTGACTTTTTTGGGAATCTCCATTGGTTTTTGTTGGGTTCTCGTTGGTCGTTAAGTTAAATGGGAATTGATAGTGGGTTTTGAAGAAGATTAGGTGAGTTTAGGGTGGTTTTGGGTGGAAATTCATAGTTTTTTGTGTTTTTTCTTCTGATCCAATTCTTTTTTTGAGGTGTTATTGAGGTGTTTTGTGGTTTCCGTTGCGTTTTGTTCAGTTCCTAATGGGTTTTATGGTGGTTGAGAGTGGACTTTGGGATTTGGAGAACATCAGGTCGGTTTAGGGTGGTTTTGGTGTTGATCTATGCTTTTTGGGGTTTTCTTTCGCTTTTAGGGGTTATCCCGTTCTTGTTTGTTTTTTGTTTGACTTGTTTTGGGGTCTCCGTTAGTTTTTGTTTGGTTCTCGTTAGTCGTTAAGGTAAATGGGAGTGGCTTGTGGGTTTTGAAGAAGGTCAGGTGAGTTTAGGGTGTTTTTGGGGGGAAATTCATCGTTTTTGGGTTTTTGTCTTCTGATCCAGTTCTTGTTTGGGGTGTTTTTGACGTGTTTTGGGGTCTCTGTCGTGTTTCGTTGGGTTCTTGTTGGTCATGATGTTGGAAAAGGGTAAATTGTGGGTTCTGGAGAACATCAGGTAGGTTTAGGGTGGTTTTGGGATGGATCTATGGTTTTGGGGGATTTTCTTCTAGTTTTGGGGGTGATCCCGTTCTTGTTTGGGGTGTTTGTGACGTGTTTTGGGGTCTCCGTTGGGTTTCGTTTAGTTTCCGTGGTCATCATGGTGGAAAAGTGTAAATTGTGAGTTTTGGAGAACATGAGGTAGGTTTAGGGCGGTTTTGGGGTGGATCTATGTTTTTTGGTGTTTTCTTTCGTTTTTAGAGGTTATCCCGTTCTTGTTTGGGGAGTTTTTGACTTTTTTTGGGAATCTCCATTGGTTTTTGTTGGGTTCTCCTTGGTATTTAAGTTAAATGGGAATTGATAGTGGGTTTTGAAGAAGATTAGGTGAGTTTAGGGTGGTTTTGGGTGGAAATTCATAGTTTTTTGTGTTTTTTCTTCTCATCCAATTCTTTTTTTGAGGTGTTATTGAGGTGTTTTGTGGTTTCCGTTGCGTTTTGTTCAGTTCCTAATGGGTTTTATGGTGGTTGAGAGTGGACTTTGGGATTTGGAGAACATCAGGTCGGTTTAGGGTTGTTTTGGGATTGGATCCGTGGTTTTGGGGAATTTTCTTCCAGTTATGGGGGTGATCCCATTCTTGTTTGGGGTGTTTTTGACGTTTTTTGGGGTCTCCGTTGGGTTTTGTTGGGTTTTCCGTGGTCATCATGGTGGAAAAGTGTAAATTGTGGGTTTTGGAGAACTTCAGGTAGGTTTAGGGGGACTTTTGGGGTGGATACATGGTATTTGGATTTTCTTCTGTTTTTGGGGTTGTCCCGTTCTTTTTGGGGGTGTTTTTGACATGTTTTGTTATCTCCGTTGGGTTTTGTTGGGTTCTTGTTGGTCATCATGGTGAAAAAGTGTAAATCGTGGGTTTTGGAGAACATCAGGTAGGTTTAGGGTGGTTTTGGTGTTGATCTATGCTTTTTGGGGTTTTCTTTCGCTTTTAGGGGTTATCCCGTTCTTGTTTGTTTTTTGTTTGACTTGTTTTGGGGTCTCCGTTAGTTTTTGTTTGGTTCTCGTTAGTCGTTAAGGTAAATGGGAGTGGCTTGTGGGTTTTGAAGAAGGTCAGGTGAGTTTAGGGTGGTTTTGGGGGTGTCGTGGTTTAACCCGGCTGGCAGCTAAACACCACGCAGCCGTTCGCTCACCCTCCCCCCTCCCTCTCTGGGACGGGGGAGAGAAATGGAAAGTGAAGCCCGTGAGTTGAGATAAAGACAGTTTAATAAGACAGGAAAATAATAATAATAATAATAATAATAATAATACAATGATGATAATAGTACTACTACTAATAATATGTACAAACAAGTGATGCACAATGCAATTGCTCACCACCCGCTGACCGATGCCCAGCTTAACCCCGAGCAGTCCGGCCCCCTCCCCCCGGCTAGCCACCCCTATATATTGTTTAGCATGACGTCAGATGGTATGGAATACCCCTTTGGCTAGTTCGGGTCACCTGTCCTGGGTCTGTCCCCTCCCAGCTCTTACTGCACCCCCAGCCTGCCTGTTGGCAGGACAGAGCAAAAGGCTGAGGTGTCCTTGGCTTGGTATAAGCACTGCTCTGCAACAATTAAAACATCGGGGTGTTATCAGCACTCTTCTCATCCTAAGCCAAAACACAGCATTCCACCAGCTACTAGGAAGAAAATTAATTCTGTTCTAACTGAAACCAGGACAGGGTGGAAATTCATCGTTTTTGGGTTTTTGTCTTCTGATCCAGTTCTTGTTTGGGGTGTTTTTGACGTGTTTTGGGGTCTCTGTTGTGTTTCGTTGGGTTCTTGTTGGTCATGATGTTGGAAAAGGGTAAATTGTGGGTTCTGGAGAACATCAGGTAGGTTTAGGGTGGTTTTGGGATGGATCTATGGTTTTGGGGGATTTTCTTCTAGTTTTGGGGGTGATCCCGTTCTTGTTTGGGGTTTTTGTGACGTGTTTTGGGGTCTCCGTTGGGTTTCGTTTAGTTTCCGTCGTCATCATGGTGGAAAAGTGTAAATTGTGGGTTTTGGAGAACATGAGGTAGGTTTAGGGTGGTTTTGGGGTGGATCTATGTTTTTTGGTGTTTTCTTTCGTTTTTAGAGGTTATCCCGTTCTTGTTTGGGGAGTTTTTGACTTTTTTGGGAATCTCCATTGGTTTTTGTTGGGTTCTCCTTGGTCGTTAAGTTAAATGGGAATTGATAGTGGGTTTTGAAGAAGATTAGGTGAGTTTAGGGTGGTTTTGGGTGGAAATTCATAGTTTTTTGTGTTTTTTCTTCTGATCCAATTCTTTTTTGAGGTGTTTTTGACGTGTTTTGGGGTTTGCGTTGCGCTTCGTTGAGTTCCTAATGGCTTTTATGGTGGTTGGGAGTGGATTGTACATTTAGGAGAACATCAGGTAGGTTTAAGGGTTTTTTAGGGGGGGGTTAAATCATGTATTTTCTTCTGATCCGGTTTGCTTTTGGGGTGTTATTGAGGTGTTTTGTGGTTTCCGTTGCGTTTTGTTCAGTTCCTAATGTGTTTTATGGTGGTTGAGAGTGGACTTTGGGATTTGGAGAACATCAGGTAGGTTTAGGGTTGTTTTGGGATTGGATCCGTGTTTTTTGGGAATTTTCTTCCAGTTTTGGGGGTGATCCCGTTCTTGTTTGGGGTGTTTTTGACGTGTTTTGGGGTCTCCGTTGGGTTTTGTTGGGTTTTCCGTGGTCATCATGGTGGAGAAGTGTAAATTGTGGGTTTTGGAGAACTTCAGGTAGGTTTAGGGGGACTTTTGGGGTGGATTCATGGTATTTGGATTTTCTTCTGTTTTTGGGGTGATCCTGTGGTTTTTTGGGGTGTTTTTGACGTGTTTTGGGGTCTCCGTTGGGTTTTGTTGGGTTCTCGTTGGTCATCATGGTGAAAAAGTGTAAATTGTGGGTTTTGGAGAACATCAGGTGAGTTTTGTTCGTGAATCTATGGTGTTGGGGTAATTCTTCTGTTTTTGTAGGGTTTTCTTCTGTTTTTGGGGTGGTCCCGTTCTTTTTTGGGGTGTTTTTGACATGTTTTGTTATCTCCGTTGGGTTTTGTTGGGTTCTTGTTGGTCATCATGGTGAAAAAGTGTAAATCGTGGGTTTTGGAGAACATCAGGTAGGTTTAGGGTGGTTTTGGTGTTGATCTATGCTTTTTGGGGTTTTCTTTCGCTTTTAGGGGTTATCCCGTTCTTGTTTGGTTTTTGTTTGACTTGTTTTGGGGTCTCCGTTAGTTTTCGTTTGGTTCTCGTTAGTCGTTAAGGTAAATGGGAGTGGCTTGTGGGTTTTGAAGAAGGTCAGGTGAGTTTAGGGTGTTTTTGGGGGGAAATTCATCGTTTTTGGGTTTTTGTCTTCTGATCCAGTTCTTGTTTGGGGTGTTTTTGACGTGTTTTGGGGTCTCCGTTGGGTTTCGTTTAGTTTCCGTGGTCATCATGGTGGAAAAGTGTAAATTGTGGGTTTTGGAGAACATGAGGTAGGTTTAGGGTGGTTTTGGGGTGGATCTATGTTTTTTGGTGTTTTCTTTTGTTTTTAGAGGTTATCCCGTTCTTGTTTGGGGAGTTTTTGACTTTTTTGGGAATCTCCATTGGTTTTTGTTGGGTTCTCCTTGGTCGTTAAGTTAAATGGGAATTGATAGTGGGTTTTGAAGAAGATTAGGTGAGTTTAGGGTGGTTTTGGGTGGAAATTCATAGTTTTTTGTGTTTTTTCTTCTGATCCAATTCTTTTTTGAGGTGTTTTTGACGTGTTTTGGGGTTTGCGTTGCGCTTCGTTGAGTTCCTAATGGGTTTTATGGTGGTTGGGAGTGGATTGTACATTTAGGAGAACATCAGGTAGGTTTAAGTTTTTTTTTTTTGGGGGGGGTTAAATCATGTATTTTCTTCTGATCCGGTTCGCTTTTTTGGGTGTTTTTGAGGTGTTTTGTGATTTCCGTTGCGTTTTGTTCAATTCCTAATGGGTTTTATGGTGGTTGAGAGTGGACGTTGGGATTTGGAGAACATCAGGTAGGTTTAGGGTTGTTTTGGGATTGGATCCGTGTTTTTTGGGAATTTTCTTCCAGTTTTGGGGGTGATCCCATTCTTGTTTGGGGTGTTTTTGACGTGTTTTGGGGTCTCCGTTGGGTTTTGTTGGGTTTTCCGTGGTCATCATGGTGGAAAAGTGTAAATTGTGGGTTTTGGAGAACTTCAGGTAGGTTTAGGGGGACTTTTGGGGTGGATTCATGGTGTTTGGATTTTCTTCTGTTTTTGGGGGTGATCCTGTTGTTTTTTGGGGTGTTTTTGACGTGTTTTGGGGTCTCCGTTGGGTTTTGTTGGGTTCTCGTTGGTCATCATGGTGAAAAAGTGTAAATTGTGGGTTTTGGAGAACATCAGGTGAGTTTTGTTCGTGAATCTATGGTGTTGGGGTAATTCTTCTGTTTTTGTAGGGTTTTCTTCTGTTTTTGGGGTGGTCCCGTTCTTTTTTGGGGTGTTTTTGACATGTTTTGTTATCTCCGTTGGGTTTTGTTGGGTTCTTGTTGGTCATCATGGTGAAAAAGTGTAAATCGTGGGTTTTGGAGAACATCAGGTAGGTTTAGGGTGGTTTTGGTGTTGATCTATGCTTTTTGGGGTTTTCTTTCGCTTTTAGGGGTTATCCCGTTCTTGTTTGGTTTTTGTTTGACTTGTTTTGGGGTCTCCGTTAGTTTTCGTTTGGTTCTCGTTAGTCGTTAAGGTAAATGGGAGTGGCTTGTGGGTTTTGAAGAAGGTCAGGTGAGTTTAGGGTGGTTTTGGGGGGAAATTCATCGTTTTTGGGTTTTTGTCTTCTGATCCAGTTCTTGTTTGGGGTGTTTTTGACGTGTTTTGGGGTCTCCGTTGGGTTTCGTTTAGTTTCCGTGGTCATCATGGTGGAAAAGTGTAAATTGTGGGTTTTGGAGAACATGAGGTAGGTTTAGGGTGGTTTTGGGGTGGATCTATGTTTTTTGGTGTTTTCTTTTGTTTTTAGAGGTTATCCCGTTCTTGTTTGGGGAGTTTTTGACTTTTTTGGGAATCTCCATTGGTTTTTGTTGGGTTCTCCTTGGTCGTTAAGTTAAATGGGAATTGATAGTGGGTTTTGAAGAAGATTAGGTGAGTTTAGGGTGGTTTTGGGTGGAAATTCATAGTTTTTTGTGTTTTTTCTTCTGATCCAATTCTTTTTTGAGGTGTTTTTGACGTGTTTTGGGGTTTGCGTTGCGCTTCGTTGAGTTCCTAATGGGTTTTATGGTGGTTGGGAGTGGATTGTACATTTAGGAGAACATCAGGTAGGTTTAAGTTTTTTTTTTTGGGGGGGGGTTAAATCATGTATTTTCTTCTGATCCGGTTCGCTTTTTTGGGTGTTTTTGAGGTGTTTTGTGATTTCCGTTGCGTTTTGTTCAGTTCCTAATGGGTTTTATGGTGGTTGAGAGTGGACGTTGGGATTTGGAGAACATCAGGTAGGTTTAGGGTTGTTTTGGGATTGGATCCGTGTTTTTTGGGAATTTTCTTCCAGTTTTGGGGGTGATCCCATTCTTGTTTGGGGTGTTTTTGACGTGTTTTGGGGTCTCCGTTGGGTTTTGTTGGGTTTTCCGTGGTCATGATGGTGGAAAAGTGTAAATTGTGGGTTTTGGAGAACTTCAGGTAGGTTTAGGGGGACTTTTGGGGTGGATTCATGGTGTTTGGATTTTCTTCTGTTTTTGGGGGTGATCCTGTTGTTTTTTGGGGTGTTTTTGACGTGTTTTGGGGTCTCCGTTGGGTTTTGTTGGGTTCTCGTTGGTCATCATGGTGAAAAAGTGTAAATTGTGGGTTTTGGAGAACATCAGGTGAGTTTTGTTCGTGAATCTATGGTGTTGGGGTAATTCTTCTGTTTTTGTAGGGTTTTCTTCTGTTTTTGGGGTGGTCCCGTTCTTTTTTGGGGTGTTTTTGACATGTTTTGTTATCTCCGTTGGGTTTTGTTGGGTTCTTGTTGGTCATCATGGTGAAAAAGTGTAAATCGTGGGTTTTGGAGAACATCAGGTCGGTTTAGGGTGGTTTTGGTGTTGATCTATGCTTTTTGGGGTTTTCTTTCGCTTTTAGGGGTTATCCCGTTCTTGTTTGGTTTTTGTTTGACTTGTTTTGGGGTCTCCGTTAGTTTTCGTTTGGTTCTCGTTAGTCGTTAAGGTAAATGGGAGTGGCTTGTGGGTTTTGAAGAAGGTCAGGTGAGTTTAGGGTGTTTTTGGGGGGAAATTCATCGTTTTTGGGTTTTTGTCTTCTGATCCAGTTCTTGTTTGGGGTGTTTTTGACGTGTTTTGGGGTCTCCGTTGGGTTTCGTTTAGTTTCCGTGGTCATCATGGTGGAAAAGTGTAAATTGTGGGTTTTGGAGAACATGAGGTAGGTTTAGGGTGGTTTTGGGGTGGATCTATGTTTTTTGGTGTTTTCTTTTGTTTTTAGAGGTTATCCCGTTCTTGTTTGGGGAGTTTTTGACTTTTTTGGGAATCTCCATTGGTTTTTGTTGGGTTCTCCTTGGTCGTTAAGTTAAATGGGAATTGATAGTGGGTTTTGAAGAAGATTAGGTGAGTTTAGGGTGGTTTTGGGTGGAAATTCATAGTTTTTTGTGTTTTTTCTTCTGATCCAATTCTTTTTTGAGGTGTTTTTGACGTGTTTTGGGGTTTGCGTTGCGCTTCGTTGAGTTCCTAATGGGTTTTATGGTGGTTGGGAGTGGATTGTACATTTAGGAGAACATCAGGTAGGTTTAAGTTTTTTTTTTTGGGGGGGGGTTAAATCATGTATTTTCTTCTGATCCGGTTCGCTTTTTTGGGTGTTTTTGAGGTGTTTTGTGATTTCCGTTGCGTTTTGTTCAGTTCCTAATGGGTTTTATGGTGGTTGAGAGTGGACGTTGGGATTTGGAGAACATCAGGTAGGTTTAGGGTTGTTTTGGGATTGGATCCGTGTTTTTTGGGAATTTTCTTCCAGTTTTGGGGGTGATCCCATTCTTGTTTGGGGTGTTTTTGACGTGTTTTGGGGTCTCCGTTGGGTTTTGTTGGGTTTTCCGTGGTCATCATGGTGGAGAAGTGTAAATTGTGGGTTTTGGAGAACTTCAGGTAGGTTTAGGGGGACTTTTGGGGTGGATTCATGGTATTTGGATTTTCTTCTGTTTTTGGGGTGATCCTGTGGTTTTTTGGGGTGTTTTTGACGTGTTTTGGGGTCTCCGTTGGGTTTTGTTGGGTTCTCGTTGGTCATCATGGTGAAAAAGTGTAAATTGTGGGTTTTGGAGAACATCAGGTGAGTTTTGTTCGTGAATCTATGGTGTTGGGGTAATTCTTCTGTTTTTGTAGGGTTTTCTTCTGTTTTTGGGGTGGTCCCGTTCTTTTTTGGGGTGTTTTTGACATGTTTTGTTATCTCCGTTGGGTTTTGTTGGGTTCTTGTTGGTCATCATGGTGAAAAAGTGTAAATCGTGGGTTTTGGAGAACATCAGGTAGGTTTAGGGTGGTTTTGGTGTTGATCTATGCTTTTTGGGGTTTTCTTTCGCTTTTAGGGGTTATCCCGTTCTTGTTTGGTTTTTGTTTGACTTGTTTTGGGGTCTCCGTTAGTTTTCGTTTGGTTCTCGTTAGTCGTTAAGGTAAATGGGAGTGGCTTGTGGGTTTTGAAGAAGGTCAGGTGAGTTTAGGGTGTTTTTGGGGGGAAATTCATCGTTTTTGGGTTTTTGTCTTCTGATCCAGTTCTTGTTTGGGGTGTTTTTGACGTGTTTTGGGGTCTCCGTTGGGTTTCGTTTAGTTTCCGTGGTCATCATGGTGGAAAAGTGTAAATTGTGGGTTTTGGAGAACATGAGGTAGGTTTAGGGTGGTTTTGGGGTGGATCTATGTTTTTTGGTGTTTTCTTTTGTTTTTAGAGGTTATCCCGTTCTTGTTTGGGGAGTTTTTGACTTTTTTTGGGAATCTCCATTGGTTTTTGTTGGGTTCTCCTTGGTCGTTAAGTTAAATGGGAATTGATAGTGGGTTTTGAAGAAGATTAGGTGAGTTTAGGGTGGTTCTGGGTGGAAATTCATAGTTTTTTGTGTTTTTTCTTCTGATCCAATTCTTTTTTGAGGTGTTTTTGACGTGTTTTGGGGTTTGCGTTGCGCTTCGTTGAGTTCCTAATGGGTTTTATGGTGGTTGGGAGTGGATTGTACATTTAGGAGAACATCAGGTAGGTTTAAGGGTTTTTTTGGGGGGGGTTAAATCATGTATTTTCTTCTGATCCGGTTTGCTTTTGGGGTGTTATTGAGGTGTTTTGTGGTTTCCGTTGCGTTTTGTTCAGTTCCTAATGGGTTTTATGGTGGTTGAGAGTGGACTTTGGGATTTGGAGAACATCAGGTAGGTTTAGGGTTGTTTTGGGATTGGATCCGTGTTTTTTGGGAATTTTCTTCCAGTTATGGGGGTGATCCCGTTCTTGTTTGGGGTGTTTTTGACGTGTTTTGGGGTCTCCGTTGGGTTTTGTTGGGTTTTCCGTGGTCATCATGGTGGAGAAGTGTAAATTGTGGGTTTTGGAGAACTTCAGGTAGGTTTAGGGGGACTTTTGAGGTGGATTCATGGTATTTGGATTTTCTTCTGTTTTTGGGGTGATCCTGTTGTTTTTTGGGGTGTTTTTGACATGTTTTTTTATCTCCGTTGGGTTTTGTTGGGTTCTCGTTGGTCATCATGGTGAAAAAGTGTAAATTGTGGGTTTTGGAGAACATCAGGTGAGTTTTGTTCGTGAATCTATGGTGTTGGGGTAATTCTTCTGTTTTTGTAGGGTTTTCTTCTGTTTTTGGGGTGGTTCCGTTCTTTTTTGGGGTGTTTTTGACATGTTTTGTTATCTCCGTTGGGTTTTGTTGGGTTCTTGTTGGTCATCATGGTGAAAAAGTGTAAATCGTGGGTTTTGGAGAACATCAGGTAGGTTTAGGGTGGTTTTGGTGTTGATCTATGCTTTTTGGGGTTTTCTTTCGCTTTTAGGGGTTATCCCGTTCTTGTTTGGTTTTTGTTTGACTTGTTTTGGGGTCTCCGTTAGTTTTCGTTTGGTTCTCGTTAGTCGTTAAGGTAAATGGGAGTGGCTTGTGGGTTTTGAAGAAGGTCAGGTGAGTTTAGGGTGTTTTTGGGGGGAAATTCATCGTTTTTGGGTTTTTGTCTTCTGATCCAGTTCTTGTTTGGGGTGTTTTTGACGTGTTTTGGGGTCTCTGTCGTGTTTCGTTGGGCTCTTGTTGGTCATGATGTTGGAAAAGTGTAAATTGTGGGTTCTGGAGAACATCAGGTAGGTTTAGGGTGGTTTTGGGATGGATCTATGGTTTTGGGGGATTTTCTTCTAGTTTTGGGGGGGATCCCGTTCTTGTTTGGGGTGTTTTTGACGTGTTTTGGGGTCTCCGTTGGGTTTCGTTTAGTTTCCGTCGTCATCATGGTGGAAAAGTGTAAATTGTGGGTTCTGGAGAACATGAGGTAGGTTTAGGGCGGTTTTGGGGTGGATCTATGTTTTTTGGTGTTTTCTTTTGTTTTTAGAGGTTATCCCGTTCTTGTTTGGGGAGTTTTTGACTTTTTTGGGAATCTCCATTGGTTTTTGTTGGGTTCTCGTTGGTCGTTAAGTTAAATGGGAATTGATAGTGGGTTTTGAAGAAGATTAGGTGAGTTTAGGGTGGTTTTGGGTGGAAATTCATAGTTTTTTGTGTTTTTTCTTCTGATCCAATTCTTTTTTTGAGGTGTTATTGAGGTGTTTTGTGGTTTCCGTTGCGTTTTGTTCAGTTCCTAATGGGTTTTATGGTGGTTGAGAGTGGACTTTGGGATTTGGAGAACATCAGGTCGGTTTAGGGTGGTTTTGGTGTTGATCTATGCTTTTTGGGGTTTTCTTTCGCTTTTAGGGGTTATCCCGTTCTTGTTTGGTTTTTGTTTGACTTGTTTTGGGGTCTCCGTTAGTTTTCGTTTGGTTCTCGTTAGTCGTTAAGGTAAATGGGAGTGGCTTGTGGGTTTTGAAGAAGGTCAGGTGAGTTTAGGGTGGTTTTGGGGGGAAATTCATCGTTTTTGGGTTTTTGTCTTCTGATCCAGTTCTTGTTTGGGGTGTTTTTGACGTGTTTTGGGGTCTCTGTCGTGTTTCGTTGGGCTCTTGTTGGTCATGATGTTGGAAAAGTGTAAATTGTGGGTTCTGGAGAACATCAGGTAGGTTTAGGGTGGTTTTGGGATGGATCTATGGTTTTGGGGGATTTTCTTCTAGTTTTGGGGGGGATCCCGTTCTTGTTTGGGGTGTTTTTGACGTGTTTTGGGGTCTCCGTTGTGTTTCGTTTAGTTTCCGTCGTCATCATGGTGGAAAAGTGTAAATTGTGGGTTCTGGAGAACATGAGGTAGGTTTAGGGCGGTTTTGGGGTGGATCTATGTTTTTTGGTGTTTTCTTTTGTTTTTAGAGGTTATCCCGTTCTTGTTTGGGGAGTTTTTGACTTTTTTGGGAATCTCCATTGGTTTTTGTTGGGTTCTCGTTGGTCGTTAAGTTAAATGGGAATTGATAGTGGGTTTTGAAGAAGATTAGGTGAGTTTAGGGTGGTTTTGGGTGGAAATTCATAGTTTTTTGTGTTTTTTCTTCTGATCCAATTCTTTTTTTGAGGTGTTATTGAGGTGTTTTGTGGTTTCCGTTGCGTTTTGTTCAGTTCCTAATGGGTTTTATGGTGGTTGAGAGTGGACTTTGGGATTTGGAGAACATCAGGTCGGTTTAGGGTGGTTTTGGTGTTGATCTATGCTTTTTGGGGTTTTCTTTCGCTTTTAGGGGTTATCCCGTTCTTGTTTGGTTTTTGTTTGACTTGTTTTGGGGTCTCCGTTAGTTTTCGTTTGGTTCTCGTTAGTCGTTAAGGTAAATGGGAGTGGCTTGTGGGTTTTGAAGAAGGTCAGGTGAGTTTAGGGTGTTTTTGGGGGGAAATTCATCGTTTTTGGGTTTTTGTCTTCTGATCCAGTTCTTGTTTGGGGTGTTTTTGACGTGTTTTGGGGTCTCTGTCGTGTTTCGTTGGGTTCTTGTTGGTCATGATGTTGGAAAAGGGTAAATTGTGGGTTCTGGAGAACATCAGGTAGGTTTAGGGTGGTTTTGGGATGGATCTATGGTTTTGGGGGATTTTCTTCTAGTTTTGGGGGTGATCCCGTTCTTGTTTGGGGTGTTTGTGACGTGTTTTGGGGTCTCCGTTGGGTTTCGTTTAGTTTCCGTGGTCATCATGGTGGAAAAGTGTAAATTGTGAGTTTTGGAGAACATGAGGTAGGTTTAGGGCGGTTTTGGGGTGGATCTATGTTTTTTGGTGTTTTCTTTCGTTTTTAGAGGTTATCCCGTTCTTGTTTGGGGAGTTTTTGACTTTTTTTGGGAATCTCCATTGGTTTTTGTTGGGTTCTCCTTGGTATTTAAGTTAAATGGGAATTGATAGTGGGTTTTGAAGAAGATTAGGTGAGTTTAGGGTGGTTTTGGGTGGAAATTCATAGTTTTTTGTGTTTTTTCTTCTGATCCAATTCTTTTTTTGAGGTGTTATTGAGGTGTTTTGTGGTTTCCGTTGCGTTTTGTTCAGTTCCTAATGGGTTTTATGGTGGTTGAGAGTGGACTTTGGGATTTGGAGAACATCAGGTCGGTTTAGGGTTGTTTTGGGATTGGATCCGTGGTTTTGGGGAATTTTCTTCCAGTTTTGTGGGTGATCCCATTCTTGTTTGGGGTGTTTTTGACGTGTTTTGGGGTCTCCGTTGGGTTTTGTTGGGTTTTCCGTGGTCATCATGGTGGAAAAGTGTAAATTGTGGGTTTTGGAGAACTTCAGGTAGGTTTAGGGGGACTTTTGGGGTGGATACATGGTATTTGGATTTTCTTCTGTTTTTGGGGTTGTCCCGTTCTTTTTGGGGGTGTTTTTGACATGTTTTGTTATCTCCGTTGGGTTTTGTTGGGTTCTTGTTGGTCATCATGGTGAAAAAGTGTAAATCGTGGGTTTTGGAGAACATCAGGTAGGTTTAGGGTGGTTTTGGTGTTGATCTATGCTTTTTGGGGTTTTCTTTCGCTTTTAGGGGTTATCCCGTTCTTGTTTGTTTTTTGTTTGACTTGTTTTGGGGTCTCCGTTAGTTTTTGTTTGGTTCTCGTTAGTCGTTAAGGTAAATGGGAGTGGCTTGTGGGTTTTGAAGAAGGTCAGGTGAGTTTAGGGTGGTTTTGGGGGTGTCGTGGTTTAACCCGGCTGGCAGCTAAACACCACGCAGCCGTTCGCTCACCCTCCCCCCTCCCTCTCTGGGACGGGGGAGAGAAATGGAAAGTGAAGCCCGTGAGTTGAGATAAAGACAGTTTAATAAGACAGGAAAATAATAATAATAATAATAATAATAATAATACAATGATGATAATAGTACTACTACTAATAATATGTACAAACAAGTGATGCACAATGCAATTGCTCACCACCCGCTGACCGATGCCCAGCTTAACCCCGAGCAGTCCGGCCCCCTCCCCCCGGCTAGCCACCCCTATATATTGTTTAGCATGACGTCAGATGGTATGGAATACCCCTTTGGCTAGTTCGGGTCACCTGTCCTGGGTCTGTCCCCTCCCAGCTCTTACTGCACCCCCAGCCTGCCTGTTGGCAGGACAGAGCAAAAGGCTGAGGTGTCCTTGGCTTGGTATAAGCACTGCTCTGCAACAATTAAAACATCGGGGTGTTATCAGCACTCTTCTCATCCTAAGCCAAAACACAGCATTCCACCAGCTACTAGGAAGAAAATTAATTCTGTTCTAACTGAAACCAGGACAGGGTGGAAATTCATCGTTTTTGGGTTTTTGTCTTCTGATCCAGTTCTTTTTTGGGGTGTTTTTGACGTGTTTTGGGGTCTCTGTTGTGTTTCGTTGGGTTCTTGTTGGTCATGATGTTGGAAAAGTGTAAATTGTGGGTTCTGGAGAACATCAGGTAGGTTTAGGGTGGTTTTGGGATGGATCTATGGTTTTGGGGGATTTTCTTCTAGTTTTGGGGGTGATCCCGTTCTTGTTTGGGGTTTTTGTGACGTGTTTTGGGGTCTCCGTTGGGTTTCGTTTAGTTTCCGTGGTCATCATGGTGGAAAAGTGTAAATTGTGGGTTTTGGAGAACATGAGGTAGGTTTAGGGTGGTTTTGGGGTGGATCTATGTTTTTTGGTGTTTTCTTTCGTTTTTAGAGGTTATCCCGTTCTTGTTTGGGGAGTTTTTGACTTTTTTGGGAATCTCCATTGGTTTTTGTTGGGTTCTCCTTGGTCGTTAAGTTAAATGGGAATTGATAGTGGGTTTTGAAGAAGATTAGGTGAGTTTAGGGTGGTTTTGGGTGGAAATTCATAGTTTTTTGTGTTTTTTCTTCTGATCCAATTCTTTTTTGAGGTGTTTTTGACGTGTTTTGGGGTTTGCGTTGCGCTTCGTTGAGTTCCTAATGGGTTTTATGGTGGTTGGGAGTGGATTGTACATTTAGGAGAACATCAGGTAGGTTTAAGGGTTTTTTTGGGGGGGGTTAAATCATGTATTTTCTTCTGATCCGGTTTGCTTTTGGGGTGTTATTGAGGTGTTTTGTGGTTTCCGTTGCGTTTTGTTCAGTTCCTAATGGGTTTTATGGTGGTTGAGAGTGGACTTTGGGATTTGGAGAACATCAGGTAGGTTTAGGGTTGTTTTGGGATTGGATCCGTGTTTTTTGGGAATTTTCTTCCAGTTTTGGGGGTGATCCCATTCTTGTTTGGGGTGTTTTTGACGTGTTTTGGGGTCTCCGTTGGGTTTTGTTGGGTTTTCCGTGGTCATCATGGTGGAAAAGTGTAAATTGTGGGTTTTGGAGAACTTCAGGTAGGTTTAGGGGGACTTTTGGGGTGGATTCATGGTATTTGGATTTTCTTCTGTTTTGGGGGTGATCCTGTTGTTTTTTGGGGTGTTTTTGACGTGTTTTGGGGTCTCCGTTGGGTTTTGTTGGGTTCTCGTTGGTCATCATGGTGAAAAAGTGTAAATTGTGGGTTTTGGAGAACATCAGGTGAGTTTTGTTCGTGAATCTATGGTGTTGGGGTAATTCTTCTGTTTTTGTAGGGTTTTCTTCTGTTTTTGGGGTGGTCCCGTTCTTTTTTGGGGTGTTTTTGACATGTTTTGTTATCTCCGTTGGGTTTTGTTGGGTTCTTGTTGGTCATCATGGTGAAAAAGTGTAAATCGTGGGTTTTGGAGAACATCAGGTAGGTTTAGGGTGGTTTTGGTGTTGATCTATGCTTTTTGGGGTTTTCTTTCGCTTTTAGGGGTTATCCCGTTCTTGTTTGGTTTTTGTTTGACTTGTTTTGGGGTCTCCGTTAATTTTCGTTTGGTTCTCGTTAGTCGTTAAGGTAAATGGGAGTGGCTTGTGGGTTTTGAAGAAGGTCAGGTGAGTTTAGGGTGTTTTTGGGGGGAAATTCATCGTTTTTGGGTTTTTGTCTTCTGATCCAGTTCTTGTTTGGGGTGTTTTTGACGTGTTTTGGGGTCTCCGTTGGGTTTCGTTTAGTTTCCGTGGTCATCATGGTGGAAAAGTGTAAATTGTGGGTTTTGGAGAACATGAGGTAGGTTTAGGGTGGTTTTGGGGTGGATCTATGTTTTTTGGTGTTTTCTTTTGTTTTTAGAGGTTATCCCGTTCTTGTTTGGGGAGTTTTTGACTTTTTTGGGAATCTCCATTGGTTTTTGTTGGGTTCTCCTTGGTCGTTAAGTTAAATGGGAATTGATAGTGGGTTTTGAAGAAGATTAGGTGAGTTTAGGGTGGTTTTGGGTGGAAATTCATAGTTTTTTGTGTTTTTTCTTCTGATCCAATTCTTTTTTGAGGTGTTTTTGACGTGTTTTGGGGTTTGCGTTGCGCTTCGTTGAGTTCCTAATGGGTTTTATGGTGGTTGGGAGTGGATTGTACATTTAGGAGAACATCAGGTAGGTTTAAGTTTTTTTTTTTTGGGGGGGGTTAAATCATGTATTTTCTTCTGATCCGGTTCGCTTTTGGGGTGTTTTTGAGGTGTTTTGTGATTTCCGTTGCGTTTTGTTCAGTTCCTAAGGGGTTTTATGGTGGTTGAGAGTGGACGTTGGGATTTGGAGAACATCAGGTAGGTTTAGGGTTGTTTTGGGATTGGATCCGTGTTTTTTGGGAATTTTCTTCCAGTTTTGGGGGTGATCCCATTCTTGTTTGGGGTGTTTTTGACGTGTTTTGGGGTCTCCGTTGGGTTTTGTTGGGTTTTCCGTGGTCATCATGGTGGAAAAGTGTAAATTGTGGGTTTTGGAGAACTTCAGGTAGGTTTAGGGGGACTTTTGGGGTGGATTCATGGTATTTGGATTTTCTTCTGTTTTTGGGGTGATCCTGTTGTTTTTTGGGGTGTTTTTGACGTGTTTTGGGGTCTCCGTTGGGTTTTGTTGGGTTCTCGTTGGTCATCATGGTGAAAAAGTGTAAATTGTGGGTTTTGGAGAACATCAGGTGAGTTTTGTTCGTGAATCTATGGTGTTGGGGTAATTCTTCTGTTTTTGTAGGGTTTTCTTCTGTTTTTGGGGTGGTCCCGTTCTTTTTTGGGGTGTTTTTGACATGTTTTGTTATCTCCGTTGGGTTTTGTTGGGTTCTTGTTGGTCATCATGGTGAAAAAGTGTAAATCGTGGGTTTTGGAGAACATCAGGTAGGTTTAGGGTGGTTTTGGTGTTGATCTATGCTTTTTGGGGTTTTCTTTCGCTTTTAGGGGTTATCCCGTTCTTGTTTGGTTTTTGTTTGACTTGTTTTGGGGTCTCCGTTAATTTTCGTTTGGTTCTCGTTAGTCGTTAAGGTAAATGGGAGTGGCTTGTGGGTTTTGAAGAAGGTCAGGTGAGTTTAGGGTGTTTTTGGGGGGAAATTCATCGTTTTTGGGTTTTTGTCTTCTGATCCAGTTCTTGTTTGGGGTGTTTTTGACGTGTTTTGGGGTCTCCGTTGGGTTTCGTTTAGTTTCCGTGGTCATCATGGTGGAAAAGTGTAAATTGTGGGTTTTGGAGAACATGAGGTAGGTTTAGGGTGGTTTTGGGGTGGATCTATGTTTTTTGGTGTTTTCTTTTGTTTTTAGAGGTTATCCCGTTCTTGTTTGGGGAGTTTTTGACTTTTTTGGGAATCTCCATTGGTTTTTGTTGGGTTCTCCTTGGTCGTTAAGTTAAATGGGAATTGATAGTGGGTTTTGAAGAAGATTAGGTGAGTTTAGGGTGGTTTTGGGTGGAAATTCATAGTTTTTTGTGTTTTTTCTTCTGATCCAATTCTTTTTTGAGGTGTTTTTGACGTGTTTTGGGGTTTGCGTTGCGCTTCGTTGAGTTCCTAATGGGTTTTATGGTGGTTGGGAGTGGATTGTACATTTAGGAGAACATCAGGTAGGTTTAAGTTTTTTTTTTTTGGGGGGGGTTAAATCATGTATTTTCTTCTGATCCGGTTCGCTTTTGGGGTGTTTTTGAGGTGTTTTGTGATTTCCGTTGCGTTTTGTTCAGTTCCTAAGGGGTTTTATGGTGGTTGAGAGTGGACGTTGGGATTTGGAGAACATCAGGTAGGTTTAGGGTTGTTTTGGGATTGGATCCGTGTTTTTTGGGAATTTTCTTCCAGTTTTGGGGGTGATCCCATTCTTGTTTGGGGTGTTTTTGACGTGTTTTGGGGTCTCCGTTGGGTTTTGTTGGGTTTTCCGTGGTCATCATGGTGGAAAAGTGTAAATTGTGGGTTTTGGAGAACTTCAGGTAGGTTTAGGGGGACTTTTGGGGTGGATTCATGGTATTTGGATTTTCTTCTGTTTTTGGGGTGATCCTGTTGTTTTTTGGGGTGTTTTTGACGTGTTTTGGGGTCTCCGTTGGGTTTTGTTGGGTTCTCGTTGGTCATCATGGTGAAAAAGTGTAAATTGTGGGTTTTGGAGAACATCAGGTGAGTTTTGTTCGTGAATCTATGGTGTTGGGGTAATTCTTCTGTTTTTGTAGGGTTTTCTTCTGTTTTTGGGGTGGTTCCGTTCTTTTTTGGGGTGTTTTTGACATGTTTTGTTATCTCCGTTGGGTTTTGTTGGGTTCTTGTTGGTCATCATGGTGAAAAAGTGTAAATCGTGGGTTTTGGAGAACATCAGGTAGGTTTAGGGTGGTTTTGGTGTTGATCTATGCTTTTTGGGGTTTTCTTTCGCTTTTAGGGGTTATCCCGTTCTTGTTTGGTTTTTGTTTGACTTGTTTTGGGGTCTCCGTTAGTTTTCGTTTGGTTCTCGTTAGTCGTTAAGGTAAATGGGAGTGGCTTGTGGGTTTTGAAGAAGGTCAGGTGAGTTTAGGGTGTTTTTGGGGGGAAATTCATCGTTTTTGGGTTTTTGTCTTCTGATCCAGTTCTTGTTTGGGGTGTTTTTGACGTGTTTTGGGGTCTCCGTTGGGTTTCGTTTAGTTTCCGTGGTCATCATGGTGGAAAAGTGTAAATTGTGGGTTTTGGAGAACATGAGGTAGGTTTAGGGTGGTTTTGGGGTGGATCTATGTTTTTTGGTGTTTTCTTTCGTTTTTAGAGGTTATCCCGTTCTTGTTTGGGGAGTTTTTGACTTTTTTGGGAATCTCCATTGGTTTTTGTTGGGTTCTCCTTGGTCGTTAAGTTAAATGGGAATTGATAGTGGGTTTTGAAGAAGATTAGGTGAGTTTAGGGTGGTTTTGGGTGGAAATTCATAGTTTTTTGTGTTTTTTCTTCTGATCCAATTCTTTTTTGAGGTGTTTTTGACGTGTTTTGGGGTTTGCGTTGCGCTTCGTTGAGTTCCTAATGGGTTTTATGGTGGTTGGGAGTGGATTGTACATTTAGGAGAACATCAGGTAGGTTTAAGTTTTTTTTTTTTGGGGGGGGTTAAATCATGTATTTTCTTCTGATCCGGTTCGCTTTTTTGGGTGTTTTTGAGGTGTTTTGTGATTTCCGTTGCGTTTTGTTCAATTCCTAATGGGTTTTATGGTGGTTGAGAGTGGACGTTGGGATTTGGAGAACATCAGGTAGGTTTAGGGTTGTTTTGGGATTGGATCCGTGTTTTTTGGGAATTTTCTTCCAGTTTTGGGGGTGATCCCATTCTTGTTTGGGGTGTTTTTGACGTGTTTTGGGGTCTCCGTTGGGTTTTGTTGGGTTTTCCGTGGTCATGATGGTGGAAAAGTGTAAATTGTGGGTTTTGGAGAACTTCAGGTAGGTTTAGGGGGACTTTTGGGGTGGATTCATGGTGTTTGGATTTTCTTCTGTTTTTGGGGGTGATCCTGTTGTTTTTTGGGGTGTTTTTGACGTGTTTTGGGGTCTCCGTTGGGTTTTGTTGGGTTCTCGTTGGTCATCATGGTGAAAAAGTGTAAATTGTGGGTTTTGGAGAACATCAGGTGAGTTTTGTTCGTGAATCTATGGTGTTGGGGTAATTCTTCTGTTTTTGTAGGGTTTTCTTCTGTTTTTGGGGTGGTCCCGTTCTTTTTTGGGGTGTTTTTGACATGTTTTGTTATCTCCGTTGGGTTTTGTTGGGTTCTTGTTGGTCATCATGGTGAAAAAGTGTAAATCGTGGGTTTTGGAGAACATCAGGTAGGTTTAGGGTGGTTTTGGTGTTGATCTATGCTTTTTGGGGTTTTCTTTCGCTTTTAGGGGTTATCCCGTTCTTGTTTGGTTTTTGTTTGACTTGTTTTGGGGTCTCCGTTAGTTTTCGTTTGGTTCTCGTTAGTCGTTAAGGTAAATGGGAGTGGCTTGTGGGTTTTGAAGAAGGTCAGGTGAGTTTAGGGTGTTTTTGGGGGGAAATTCATCGTTTTTGGGTTTTTGTCTTCTGATCCAGTTCTTGTTTGGGGTGTTTTTGACGTGTTTTGGGGTCTCCGTTGGGTTTCGTTTAGTTTCCGTGGTCATCATGGTGGAAAAGTGTAAATTGTGGGTTTTGGAGAACATGAGGTAGGTTTAGGGTGGTTTTGGGGTGGATCTATGTTTTTTGGTGTTTTCTTTTGTTTTTAGAGGTTATCCCGTTCTTGTTTGGGGAGTTTTTGACTTTTTTGGGAATCTCCATTGGTTTTTGTTGGGTTCTCCTTGGTCGTTAAGTTAAATGGGAATTGATAGTGGGTTTTGAAGAAGATTAGGTGAGTTTAGGGTGGTTTTGGGTGGAAATTCATAGTTTTTTGTGTTTTTTCTTCTGATCCAATTCTTTTTTGAGGTGTTTTTGACGTGTTTTGGGGTTTGCG
Organism: Aythya ferina; assembly: GCF_964211825.1. Lineage (NCBI taxonomy): Eukaryota > Metazoa > Chordata > Aves > Anseriformes > Anatidae > Aythya > Aythya ferina. The sequence continues at coordinate 393,373 of NW_028181414.1, forward strand.
TTGCGCTTCGTTGAGTTCCTAATGGGTTTTATGGTGGTTGGGAGTGGATTGTACATTTAGGAGAACATCAGGTAGGTTTAAGTTTTTTTTTTTTTGGGGGGGTTAAATCATGTATTTTCTTCTGATCCGGTTCGCTTTTTTGGGTGTTTTTGAGGTGTTTTGTGATTTCCGTTGCGTTTTGTTCAATTCCTAATGGGTTTTATGGTGGTTGAGAGTGGACGTTGGGATTTGGAGAACATCAGGTAGGTTTAGGGTTGTTTTGGGATTGGATCCGTGTTTTTTGGGAATTTTCTTCCAGTTTTGGGGGTGATCCCATTCTTGTTTGGGGTGTTTTTGACGTGTTTTGGGGTCTCCGTTGGGTTTTGTTGGGTTTTCCGTGGTCATGATGGTGGAAAAGTGTAAATTGTGGGTTTTGGAGAACTTCAGGTAGGTTTAGGGGGACTTTTGGGGTGGATTCATGGTGTTTGGATTTTCTTCTGTTTTTGGGGGTGATCCTGTTGTTTTTTGGGGTGTTTTTGACGTGTTTTGGGGTCTCCGTTGGGTTTTGTTGGGTTCTCGTTGGTCATCATGGTGAAAAAGTGTAAATTGTGGGTTTTGGAGAACATCAGGTGAGTTTTGTTCGTGAATCTATGGTGTTGGGGTAATTCTTCTGTTTTTGTAGGGTTTTCTTCTGTTTTTGGGGTGGTCCCGTTCTTTTTTGGGGTGTTTTTGACATGTTTTGTTATCTCCGTTGGGTTTTGTTGGGTTCTTGTTGGTCATCATGGTGAAAAAGTGTAAATCGTGGGTTTTGGAGAACATCAGGTAGGTTTAGGGTGGTTTTGGTGTTGATCTATGCTTTTTGGGGTTTTCTTTCGCTTTTAGGGGTTATCCCGTTCTTGTTTGGTTTTTGTTTGACTTGTTTTGGGGTCTCCGTTAGTTTTCGTTTGGTTCTCGTTAGTCGTTAAGGTAAATGGGAGTGGCTTGTGGGTTTTGAAGAAGGTCAGGTGAGTTTAGGGTGTTTTTGGGGGGAAATTCATCGTTTTTGGGTTTTTGTCTTCTGATCCAGTTCTTGTTTGGGGTGTTTTTGACGTGTTTTGGGGTCTCCGTTGGGTTTCGTTTAGTTTCCGTGGTCATCATGGTGGAAAAGTGTAAATTGTGGGTTTTGGAGAACATGAGGTAGGTTTAGGGTGGTTTTGGGGTGGATCTATGTTTTTTGGTGTTTTCTTTTGTTTTTAGAGGTTATCCCGTTCTTGTTTGGGGAGTTTTTGACTTTTTTGGGAATCTCCATTGGTTTTTGTTGGGTTCTCCTTGGTCGTTAAGTTAAATGGGAATTGATAGTGGGTTTTGAAGAAGATTAGGTGAGTTTAGGGTGGTTTTGGGTGGAAATTCATAGTTTTTTGTGTTTTTTCTTCTGATCCAATTCTTTTTTGAGGTGTTTTTGACGTGTTTTGGGGTTTGCGTTGCGCTTCGTTGAGTTCCTAATGGGTTTTATGGTGGTTGGGAGTGGATTGTACATTTAGGAGAACATCAGGTAGGTTTAAGTTTTTTTTTTTTTGGGGGGGTTAAATCATGTATTTTCTTCTGATCCGGTTCGCTTTTTTGGGTGTTTTTGAGGTGTTTTGTGATTTCCGTTGCGTTTTGTTCAGTTCCTAATGGGTTTTATGGTGGTTGAGAGTGGACGTTGGGATTTGGAGAACATCAGGTAGGTTTAGGGTTGTTTTGGGATTGGATCCGTGTTTTTTGGGAATTTTCTTCCAGTTTTGGGGGTGATCCCATTCTTGTTTGGGGTGTTTTTGACGTGTTTTGGGGTCTCCGTTGGGTTTTGTTGGGTTTTCCGTGGTCATGATGGTGGAGAAGTGTAAATTGTGGGTTTTGGAGAACTTCAGGTAGGTTTAGGGGGACTTTTGGGGTGGATTCATGGTATTTGGATTTTCTTCTGTTTTTGGGGTGATCCTGTGGTTTTTTGGGGTGTTTTTGACGTGTTTTGGGGTCTCCGTTGGGTTTTGTTGGGTTCTCGTTGGTCATCATGGTGAAAAAGTGTAAATTGTGGGTTTTGGAGAACATCAGGTGAGTTTTGTTCGTGAATCTATGGTGTTGGGGTAATTCTTCTGTTTTTGTAGGGTTTTCTTCTTTTCTTCTGTTTTTGGGGTGGTCCCGTTCTTTTTTGGGGTGTTTTTGACATGTTTTGTTATCTCCGTTGGGTTTTGTTGGGTTCTTGTTGGTCATCATGGTGAAAAAGTGTAAATCGTGGGTTTTGGAGAACATCAGGTAGGTTTAGGGTGGTTTTGGTGTTGATCTATGCTTTTGGGGGTTTTCTTTCGCTTTTAGGGGTTATCCCGTTCTTGTTTGGTTTTTGTTTGACTTGTTTTGGGGTCTCCGTTAGTTTTCGTTTGGTTCTCGTTAGTCGTTAAGGTAAATGGGAGTGGCTTGTGGGTTTTGAAGAAGGTCAGGTGAGTTTAGGGTGTTTTTGGGGGGAAATTCATCGTTTTTGGGTTTTTGTCTTCTGATCCAGTTCTTGTTTGGGGTGTTTTTGACGTGTTTTGGGGTCTCCGTTGGGTTTCGTTTAGTTTCCGTGGTCATCATGGTGGAAAAGTGTAAATTGTGGGTTTTGGAGAACATGAGGTAGGTTTAGGGTGGTTTTGGGGTGGATCTATGTTTTTTGGTGTTTTCTTTTGTTTTTAGAGGTTATCCCGTTCTTGTTTGGGGAGTTTTTGACTTTTTTGGGAATCTCCATTGGTTTTTGTTGGGTTCTCCTTGGTCGTTAAGTTAAATGGGAATTGATAGTGGGTTTTGAAGAAGATTAGGTGAGTTTAGGGTGGTTCTGGGTGGAAATTCATAGTTTTTTGTGTTTTTTCTTCTGATCCAATTCTTTTTTGAGGTGTTTTTGACGTGTTTTGGGGTTTGCGTTGCGCTTCGTTGAGTTCCTAATGGGTTTTATGGTGGTTGGGAGTGGATTGTACATTTAGGAGAACATCAGGTAGGTTTAAGGGTTTTTTTGGGGGGGGTTAAATCATGTATTTTCTTCTGATCCGGTTTGCTTTTGGGGTGTTATTGAGGTGTTTTGTGGTTTCCGTTGCGTTTTGTTCAGTTCCTAATGGGTTTTATGGTGGTTGAGAGTGGACTTTGGGATTTGGAGAACATCAGGTAGGTTTAGGGTTGTTTTGGGATTGGATCCGTGTTTTTTGGGAATTTTCTTCCAGTTTTGGGGGTGATCCCGTTCTTGTTTGGGGTGTTTTTGACGTGTTTTGGGGTCTCCGTTGGGTTTTGTTGGGTTTTCCGTGGTCATCATGGTGGAGAAGTGTAAATTGTGGGTTTTGGAGAACTTCAGGTAGGTTTAGGGGGACTTTTGAGGTGGATTCATGGTATTTGGATTTTCTTCTGTTTTTGGGGTGATCCTGTTGTTTTTTGGGGTGTTTTTGACATGTTTTTTTATCTCCGTTGGGTTTTGTTGGGTTCTCGTTGGTCATCATGGTGAAAAAGTGTAAATTGTGGGTTTTGGAGAACATCAGGTGAGTTTTGTTCGTGAATCTATGGTGTTGGGGTAATTCTTCTGTTTTTGTAGGGTTTTCTTCTGTTTTTGGGGTGGTCCCGTTCTTTTTTGGGGTGTTTTTGACATGTTTTGTTATCTCCGTTGGGTTTTGTTGGGTTCTTGTTGGTCATCATGGTGAAAAAGTGTAAATCGTGGGTTTTGGAGAACATCAGGTAGGTTTAGGGTGGTTTTGGTGTTGATCTATGCTTTTTGGGGTTTTCTTTCGCTTTTAGGGGTTATCCCGTTCTTGTTTGGTTTTTGTTTGACTTGTTTTGGGGTCTCCGTTAGTTTTCGTTTGGTTCTCGTTAGTCGTTAAGGTAAATGGGAGTGGCTTGTGGGTTTTGAAGAAGGTCAGGTGAGTTTAGGGTGTTTTTGGGGGGAAATTCATCGTTTTTGGGTTTTTGTCTTCTGATCCAGTTCTTGTTTGGGGTGTTTTTGACGTGTTTTGGGGTCTCTGTCGTGTTTCGTTGGGCTCTTGTTGGTCATGATGTTGGAAAAGTGTAAATTGTGGGTTCTGGAGAACATCAGGTAGGTTTAGGGTGGTTTTGGGATGGATCTATGGTTTTGGGGGATTTTCTTCTAGTTTTGGGGGGGATCCCGTTCTTGTTTGGGGTGTTTTTGACGTGTTTTGGGGTCTCCGTTGGGTTTCGTTTAGTTTCCGTCGTCATCATGGTGGAAAAGTGTAAATTGTGGGTTCTGGAGAACATGAGGTAGGTTTAGGGCGGTTTTGGGGTGGATCTATGTTTTTTGGTGTTTTCTTTTGTTTTTAGAGGTTATCCCGTTCTTGTTTGGGGAGTTTTTGACTTTTTTGGGAATCTCCATTGGTTTTTGTTGGGTTCTCGTTGGTCGTTAAGTTAAATGGGAATTGATAGTGGGTTTTGAAGAAGATTAGGTGAGTTTAGGGTGGTTTTGGGTGGAAATTCATAGTTTTTTGTGTTTTTTCTTCTGATCCAATTCTTTTTTTGAGGTGTTATTGAGGTGTTTTGTGGTTTCCGTTGCGTTTTGTTCAGTTCCTAATGGGTTTTATGGTGGTTGAGAGTGGACTTTGGGATTTGGAGAACATCAGGTCGGTTTAGGGTGGTTTTGGTGTTGATCTATGCTTTTTGGGGTTTTCTTTCGCTTTTAGGGGTTATCCCGTTCTTGTTTGGTTTTTGTTTGACTTGTTTTGGGGTCTCCGTTAGTTTTCGTTTGGTTCTCGTTAGTCGTTAAGGTAAATGGGAGTGGCTTGTGGGTTTTGAAGAAGGTCAGGTGAGTTTAGGGTGTTTTTGGGGGGAAATTCATCGTTTTTGGGTTTTTGTCTTCTGATCCAGTTCTTGTTTGGGGTGTTTTTGACGTGTTTTGGGGTCTCTGTCGTGTTTCGTTGGGTTCTTGTTGGTCATGATGTTGGAAAAGGGTAAATTGTGGGTTCTGGAGAACATCAGGTAGGTTTAGGGTGGTTTTGGGATGGATCTATGGTTTTGGGGGATTTTCTTCTAGTTTTGGGGGTGATCCCGTTCTTGTTTGGGGTGTTTGTGACGTGTTTTGGGGTCTCCGTTGGGTTTCGTTTAGTTTCCGTGGTCATCATGGTGGAAAAGTGTAAATTGTGAGTTTTGGAGAACATGAGGTAGGTTTAGGGCGGTTTTGGGGTGGATCTATGTTTTTTGGTGTTTTCTTTCGTTTTTAGAGGTTATCCCGTTCTTGTTTGGGGAGTTTTTGACTTTTTTTGGGAATCTCCATTGGTTTTTGTTGGGTTCTCCTTGGTATTTAAGTTAAATGGGAATTGATAGTGGGTTTTGAAGAAGATTAGGTGAGTTTAGGGTGGTTTTGGGTGGAAATTCATAGTTTTTTGTGTTTTTTCTTCTGATCCAATTCTTTTTTTGAGGTGTTATTGAGGTGTTTTGTGGTTTCCGTTGCGTTTTGTTCAGTTCCTAATGGGTTTTATGGTGGTTGAGAGTGGACTTTGGGATTTGGAGAACATCAGGTCGGTTTAGGGTTGTTTTGGGATTGGATCCGTGGTTTTGGGGAATTTTCTTCCAGTTTTGTGGGTGATCCCATTCTTGTTTGGGGTGTTTTTGACGTGTTTTGGGGTCTCCGTTGGGTTTTGTTGGGTTTTCCGTGGTCATCATGGTGGAAAAGTGTAAATTGTGGGTTTTGGAGAACTTCAGGTAGGTTTAGGGGGACTTTTGGGGTGGATACATGGTATTTGGATTTTCTTCTGTTTTTGGGGTTGTCCCGTTCTTTTTGGGGGTGTTTTTGACATGTTTTGTTATCTCCGTTGGGTTTTGTTGGGTTCTTGTTGGTCATCATGGTGAAAAAGTGTAAATCGTGGGTTTTGGAGAACATCAGGTAGGTTTAGGGTGGTTTTGGTGTTGATCTATGCTTTTTGGGGTTTTCTTTCGCTTTTAGGGGTTATCCCGTTCTTGTTTGTTTTTTGTTTGACTTGTTTTGGGGTCTCCGTTAGTTTTTGTTTGGTTCTCGTTAGTCGTTAAGGTAAATGGGAGTGGCTTGTGGGTTTTGAAGAAGGTCAGGTGAGTTTAGGGTGGTTTTGGGGGTGTCGTGGTTTAACCCGGCTGGCAGCTAAACACCACGCAGCCGTTCGCTCACCCTCCCCCCTCCCTCTCTGGGACGGGGGAGAGAAATGGAAAGTGAAGCCCGTGAGTTGAGATAAAGACAGTTTAATAAGACAGGAAAATAATAATAATAATAATAATAATAATAATACAATGATGATAATAGTACTACTACTAATAATATGTACAAACAAGTGATGCACAATGCAATTGCTCACCACCCGCTGACCGATGCCCAGCTTAACCCCGAGCAGTCCGGCCCCCTCCCCCCGGCTAGCCACCCCTATATATTGTTTAGCATGACGTCAGATGGTATGGAATACCCCTTTGGCTAGTTCGGGTCACCTGTCCTGGGTCTGTCCCCTCCCAGCTCTTACTGCACCCCCAGCCTGCCTGTTGGCAGGACAGAGCAAAAGGCTGAGGTGTCCTTGGCTTGGTATAAGCACTGCTCTGCAACAATTAAAACATCGGGGTGTTATCAGCACTCTTCTCATCCTAAGCCAAAACACAGCATTCCACCAGCTACTAGGAAGAAAATTAATTCTGTTCTAACTGAAACCAGGACAGGGTGGAAATTCATCGTTTTTGGGTTTTTGTCTTCTGATCCAGTTCTTGTTTGGGGTGTTTTTGACGTGTTTTGGGGTCTCCGTTGGGTTTCGTTTAGTTTCCGTGGTCATCATGGTGGAAAAGTGTAAATTGTGGGTTTTGGAGAACATGAGGTAGGTTTAGGGTGGTTTTGGGGTGGATCTATGTTTTTTGGTGTTTTCTTTTGTTTTTAGAGGTTATCCCGTTCTTGTTTGGGGAGTTTTTGACTTTTTTGGGAATCTCCATTGGTTTTTGTTGGGTTCTCCTTGGTCGTTAAGTTAAATGGGAATTGATAGTGGGTTTTGAAGAAGATTAGGTGAGTTTAGGGTGGTTTTGGGTGGAAATTCATAGTTTTTTGTGTTTTTTCTTCTGATCCAATTCTTTTTTGAGGTGTTTTTGACGTGTTTTGGGGTTTGCGTTGCGCTTCGTTGAGTTCCTAATGGGTTTTATGGTGGTTGGGAGTGGATTGTACATTTAGGAGAACATCAGGTAGGTTTAAGGGTTTTTTTGGGGGGGGTTAAATCATGTATTTTCTTCTGATCCGGTTTGCTTTTGGGGTGTTATTGAGGTGTTTTGTGGTTTCCGTTGCGTTTTGTTCAGTTCCTAATGGGTTTTATGGTGGTTGAGAGTGGACTTTGGGATTTGGAGAACATCAGGTAGGTTTAGGGTTGTTTTGGGATTGGATCCGTGTTTTTTGGGAATTTTCTTCCAGTTTTGGGGGTGATCCCGTTCTTGTTTGGGGTGTTTTTGACGTGTTTTGGGGTCTCCGTTGGGTTTTGTTGGGATTTCCGTGGTCATGATGGTGGAGAAGTGTAAATTGTGGGTTTTGGAGAACTTCAGGTAGGTTTAGGGGGACTTTTGGGGTGGATTCATGGTATTTGGATTTTCTTCTGTTTTTGGGGTGATCCTGTTGTTTTTTGGGGTGTTTTTGACATGTTTTGTTATCTCCGTTGGGTTTTGTTGGGTTCTTGTTGGTCATCATGGTGAAAAAGTGTAAATCGTGGGTTTTGGAGAACATCAGGTAGGTTTAGGGTGGTTTTGGTGTTGATCTATGCTTTTTGGGGTTTTCTTTCGCTTTTAGGGGTTATCCCGTTCTTGTTTGGTTTTTGTTTGACTTGTTTTGGGGTCTCCGTTAGTTTTCGTTTGGTTCTCGTTAGTCGTTAAGGTAAATGGGAGTGGCTTGTGGGTTTTGAAGAAGGTCAGGTGAGTTTAGGGTGGTTTTGGGGGGAAATTCATCGTTTTTGGGTTTTTGTCTTCTGATCCAGTTCTTGTTTGGGGTGTTTTTGACGTGTTTTGGGGTCTCTGTCGTGTTTCGTTGGGTTCTTGTTGGTCATGATGTTGGAAAAGTGTAAATTGTGGGTTCTGGAGAACATCAGGTAGGTTTAGGGTGGTTTTGGGATGGATCTATGGTTTTGGGGGATTTTCTTCTAGTTTTGGGGGGGATCCCGTTCTTGTTTGGGGTGTTTGTGACGTGTTTTGGGGTCTCCGTTGGGTTTCGTTTAGTTTCCGTCGTCATCATGGTGGAAAAGTGTAAATTGTGGGTTCTGGAGAACATGAGGTAGGTTTAGGGCGGTTTTGGGGTGGATCTATGTTTTTTGGTGTTTTCTTTTGTTTTTAGAGGTTATCCCGTTCTTGTTTGGGGAGTTTTTGACTTTTTTGGGAATCTCCATTGGTTTTTGTTGGGTTCTCGTTGGTCGTTAATTTAAATGGGAATTGATAGTGGGTTTTGAAGAAGATTAGGTGAGTTTAGGGTGGTTTTGGGTGGAAATTCATAGTTTTTTGTGTTTTTTCTTCTGATCCAATTCTTTTTTTGAGGTGTTATTGAGGTGTTTTGTGGTTTCCGTTGCGTTTTGTTCAGTTCCTAATGGGTTTTATGGTGGTTGAGAGTGGACTTTGGGATTTGGAGAACATCAGGTCGGTTTAGGGTGGTTTTGGTGTTGATCTATGCTTTTTGGGGTTTTCTTTCGCTTTTAGGGGTTATCCCGTTCTTGTTTGGTTTTTGTTTGACTTGTTTTGGGGTCTCCGTTAGTTTTCGTTTGGTTCTCGTTAGTCGTTAAGGTAAATGGGAGTGGCTTGTGGGTTTTGAAGAAGGTCAGGTGAGTTTAGGGTGGTTTTGGGGGGAAATTCATCGTTTTTGGGTTTTTGTCTTCTGATCCAGTTCTTGTTTGGGGTGTTTTTGACGTGTTTTGGGGTCTCTGTCGTGTTTCGTTGGGTTCTTGTTGGTCATGATGTTGGAAAAGGGTAAATTGTGGGTTCTGGAGAACATCAGGTAGGTTTAGGGTGGTTTTGGGATGGATCTATGGTTTTGGGGGATTTTCTTCTAGTTTTGGGGGTGATCCCGTTCTTGTTTGGGGTGTTTGTGACGTGTTTTGGGGTCTCCGTTGGGTTTCGTTTAGTTTCCGTGGTCATCATGGTGGAAAAGTGTAAATTGTGAGTTTTGGAGAACATGAGGTAGGTTTAGGGCGGTTTTGGGGTGGATCTATGTTTTTTGGTGTTTTCTTTCGTTTTTAGAGGTTATCCCGTTCTTGTTTGGGGAGTTTTTGACTTTTTTTGGGAATCTCCATTGGTTTTTGTTGGGTTCTCCTTGGTATTTAAGTTAAATGGGAATTGATAGTGGGTTTTGAAGAAGATTAGGTGAGTTTAGGGTGGTTTTGGGTGGAAATTCATAGTTTTTTGTGTTTTTTCTTCTGATCCAATTCTTTTTTTGAGGTGTTATTGAGGTGTTTTGTGGTTTCCGTTGCGTTTTGTTCAGTTCCTAATGGGTTTTATGGTGGTTGAGAGTGGACTTTGGGATTTGGAGAACATCAGGTCGGTTTAGGGTTGTTTTGGGATTGGATCCGTGGTTTTGGGGAATTTTCTTCCAGTTTTGTGGGTGATCCCATTCTTGTTTGGGGTGTTTTTGACGTGTTTTGGGGTCTCCGTTGGGTTTTGTTGGGTTTTCCGTGGTCATCATGGTGGAAAAGTGTAAATTGTGGGTTTTGGAGAACTTCAGGTAGGTTTAGGGGGACTTTTGGGGTGGATACATGGTATTTGGATTTTCTTCTGTTTTTGGGGTTGTCCCGTTCTTTTTGGGGGTGTTTTTGACATGTTTTGTTATCTCCGTTGGGTTTTGTTGGGTTCTTGTTGGTCATCATGGTGAAAAAGTGTAAATTGTGGGTTTTGGAGAACATCAGGTAGGTTTAGGGTGGTTTTGGTGTTGATCTATGCTTTTTGGGGTTTTCTTTCGCTTTTAGGGGTTATCCCGTTCTTGTTTGTTTTTTGTTTGACTTGTTTTGGGGTCTCCGTTAGTTTTTGTTTGGTTCTCGTTAGTCGTTAAGGTAAATGGGAGTGGCTTGTGGGTTTTGAAGAAGGTCAGGTGAGTTTAGGGTGGTTTTGGGGGTGTCGTGGTTTAACCCGGCTGGCAGCTAAACACCACGCAGCCGTTCGCTCACCCTCCCCCCTCCCTCTCTGGGACGGGGGAGAGAAATGGAAAGTGAAGCCCGTGAGTTGGGATAAAGACAGTTTAATAAGACAGGAAAATAATAATAATAATAATAATAATAATAATACAATGATGATAATAGTACTACTACTAATAATATGTACAAACAAGTGATGCACAATGCAATTGCTCACCACCCGCTGACCGATGCCCAGCTTAACCCCGAGCAGTCCGGCCCCCTCCCCCCGGCTAGCCACCCCTATATATTGTTTAGCATGACGTCAGATGGTATGGAATACCCCTTTGGCTAGTTCGGGTCACCTGTCCTGGGTCTGTCCCCTCCCAGCTCTTACTGCACCCCCAGCCTGCCTGTTGGCAGGACAGAGCAAAAGGCTGAGGTGTCCTTGGCTTGGTATAAGCACTGCTCTGCAACAATTAAAACATCGGGGTGTTATCAGCACTCTTCTCATCCTAAGCCAAAACACAGCATTCCACCAGCTACTAGGAAGAAAATTAATTCTGTTCTAACTGAAACCAGGACAGGGTGGAAATTCATCGTTTTTGGGTTTTTGTCTTCTGATCCAGTTCTTTTTTGGGGTGTTTTTGACGTGTTTTGGGGTCTCTGTTGTGTTTCGTTGGGTTCTTGTTGGTCATGATGTTGGAAAAGGGTAAATTGTGGGTTCTGGAGAACATCAGGTAGGTTTAGGGTGGTTTTGGGATGGATCTATGGTTTTGGGGGATTTTCTTCTAGTTTTGGGGGTGATCCCGTTCTTGTTTGGGGTTTTTGTGACGTGTTTTGGGGTCTCCGTTGGGTTTCGTTTAGTTTCCGTGGTCATCATGGTGGAAAAGTGTAAATTGTGGGTTTTGGAGAACATGAGGTAGGTTTAGGGTGGTTTTGGGGTGGATCTATGTTTTTTGGTGTTTTCTTTTGTTTTTAGAGGTTATCCCGTTCTTGTTTGGGGAGTTTTTGACTTTTTTGGGAATCTCCATTGGTTTTTGTTGGGTTCTCCTTGGTCGTTAAGTTAAATGGGAATTGATAGTGGGTTTTGAAGAAGATTAGGTGAGTTTAGGGTGGTTTTGGGTGGAAATTCATAGTTTTTTGTGTTTTTTCTTCTGATCCAATTCTTTTTTGAGGTGTTTTTGACGTGTTTTGGGGTTTGCGTTGCGCTTCGTTGAGTTCCTAATGGGTTTTATGGTGGTTGGGAGTGGATTGTACATTTAGGAGAACATCAGGTAGGTTTAAGGGTTTTTTTGGGGGGGGTTAAATCATGTATTTTCTTCTGATCCGGTTCGCTTTTGGGGTGTTTTTGAGGTGTTTTGTGATTTCCGTTGCGTTTTGTTCAGTTCCTAAGGGGTTTTATGGTGGTTGAGAGTGGACGTTGGGATTTGGAGAACATCAGGTAGGTTTAGGGTTGTTTTGGGATTGGATCCGTGTTTTTTGGGAATTTTCTTCCAGTTTTGGGGGTGATCCCATTCTTGTTTGGGGTGTTTTTGACGTGTTTTGGGGTCTCCGTTGGGTTTTGTTGGGTTTTCCGTGGTCATCATGGTGGAAAAGTGTAAATTGTGGGTTTTGGAGAACTTCAGGTAGGTTTAGGGGGACTTTTGGGGTGGATTCATGGTATTTGGATTTTCTTCTGTTTTGGGGGTGATCCTGTTGTTTTTTGGGGTGTTTTTGACGTGTTTTGGGGTCTCCGTTGGGTTTTGTTGGGTTCTCGTTGGTCATCATGGTGAAAAAGTGTAAATTGTGGGTTTTGGAGAACATCAGGTGAGTTTTGTTCGTGAATCTATGGTGTTGGGGTAATTCTTCTGTTTTTGTAGGGTTTTCTTCTGTTTTTGGGGTGGTCCCGTTCTTTTTTGGGGTGTTTTTGACATGTTTTGTTATCTCCGTTGGGTTTTGTTGGGTTCTTGTTGGTCATCATGGTGAAAAAGTGTAAATCGTGGGTTTTGGAGAACATCAGGTAGGTTTAGGGTGGTTTTGGTGTTGATCTATGCTTTTTGGGGTTTTCTTTCGCTTTTAGGGGTTATCCCGTTCTTGTTTGGTTTTTGTTTGACTTGTTTTGGGGTCTCCGTTAATTTTCGTTTGGTTCTCGTTAGTCGTTAAGGTAAATGGGAGTGGCTTGTGGGTTTTGAAGAAGGTCAGGTGAGTTTAGGGTGTTTTTGGGGGGAAATTCATCGTTTTTGGGTTTTTGTCTTCTGATCCAGTTCTTGTTTGGGGTGTTTTTGACGTGTTTTGGGGTCTCCGTTGGGTTTCGTTTAGTTTCCGTGGTCATCATGGTGGAAAAGTGTAAATTGTGGGTTTTGGAGAACATGAGGTAGGTTTAGGGTGGTTTTGGGGTGGATCTATGTTTTTTGGTGTTTTCTTTTGTTTTTAGAGGTTATCCCGTTCTTGTTTGGGGAGTTTTTGACTTTTTTGGGAATCTCCATTGGTTTTTGTTGGGTTCTCCTTGGTCGTTAAGTTAAATGGGAATTGATAGTGGGTTTTGAAGAAGATTAGGTGAGTTTAGGGTGGTTTTGGGTGGAAATTCATAGTTTTTTGTGTTTTTTCTTCTGATCCAATTCTTTTTTGAGGTGTTTTTGACGTGTTTTGGGGTTTGCGTTGCGCTTCGTTGAGTTCCTAATGGGTTTTATGGTGGTTGGGAGTGGATTGTACATTTAGGAGAACATCAGGTAGGTTTAAGTTTTTTTTTTTTGGGGGGGGTTAAATCATGTATTTTCTTCTGATCCGGTTCGCTTTTGGGGTGTTTTTGAGGTGTTTTGTGATTTCCGTTGCGTTTTGTTCAGTTCCTAAGGGGTTTTATGGTGGTTGAGAGTGGACGTTGGGATTTGGAGAACATCAGGTAGGTTTAGGGTTGTTTTGGGATTGGATCCGTGTTTTTTGGGAATTTTCTTCCAGTTTTGGGGGTGATCCCATTCTTGTTTGGGGTGTTTTTGACGTGTTTTGGGGTCTCCGTTGGGTTTTGTTGGGTTTTCCGTGGTCATCATGGTGGAAAAGTGTAAATTGTGGGTTTTGGAGAACTTCAGGTAGGTTTAGGGGGACTTTTGGGGTGGATTCATGGTATTTGGATTTTCTTCTGTTTTTGGGGTGATCCTGTTGTTTTTTGGGGTGTTTTTGACGTGTTTTGGGGTCTCCGTTGGGTTTTGTTGGGTTCTCGTTGGTCATCATGGTGAAAAAGTGTAAATTGTGGGTTTTGGAGAACATCAGGTGAGTTTTGTTCGTGAATCTATGGTGTTGGGGTAATTCTTCTGTTTTTGTAGGGTTTTCTTCTGTTTTTGGGGTGGTTCCGTTCTTTTTTGGGGTGTTTTTGACATGTTTTGTTATCTCCGTTGGGTTTTGTTGGGTTCTTGTTGGTCATCATGGTGAAAAAGTGTAAATCGTGGGTTTTGGAGAACATCAGGTAGGTTTAGGGTGGTTTTGGTGTTGATCTATGCTTTTGGGGGTTTTCTTTCGCTTTTAGGGGTTATCCCGTTCTTGTTTGGTTTTTGTTTGACTTGTTTTGGGGTCTCCGTTAGTTTTCGTTTGGTTCTCGTTAGTCGTTAAGGTAAATGGGAGTGGCTTGTGGGTTTTGAAGAAGGTCAGGTGAGTTTAGGGTGTTTTTGGGGGGAAATTCATCGTTTTTGGGTTTTTGTCTTCTGATCCAGTTCTTGTTTGGGGTGTTTTTGACGTGTTTTGGGGTCTCCGTTGGGTTTCGTTTAGTTTCCGTGGTCATCATGGTGGAAAAGTGTAAATTGTGGGTTTTGGAGAACATGAGGTAGGTTTAGGGTGGTTTTGGGGTGGATCTATGTTTTTTGGTGTTTTCTTTCGTTTTTAGAGGTTATCCCGTTCTTGTTTGGGGAGTTTTTGACTTTTTTGGGAATCTCCATTGGTTTTTGTTGGTTTCTCCTTGGTCGTTAAGTTAAATGGGAATTGATAGTGGGTTTTGAAGAAGATTAGGTGAGTTTAGGGTGGTTTTGGGTGGAAATTCATAGTTTTTTGTGTTTTTTCTTCTGATCCAATTCTTTTTTGAGGTGTTTTTGACGTGTTTTGGGGTTTGCGTTGCGCTTCGTTGAGTTCCTAATGGGTTTTATGGTGGTTGGGAGTGGATTGTACATTTAGGAGAACATCAGGTAGGTTTAAGTTTTTTTTTTTTGGGGGGGGTTAAATCATGTATTTTCTTCTGATCCGGTTCGCTTTTTTGGGTGTTTTTGAGGTGTTTTGTGATTTCCGTTGCGTTTTGTTCAATTCCTAATGGGTTTTATGGTGGTTGAGAGTGGACGTTGGGATTTGGAGAACATCAGGTAGGTTTAGGGTTGTTTTGGGATTGGATCCGTGTTTTTTGGGAATTTTCTTCCAGTTTTGGGGGTGATCCCATTCTTGTTTGGGGTGTTTTTGACGTGTTTTGGGGTCTCCGTTGGGTTTTGTTGGGTTTTCCGTGGTCATGATGGTGGAAAAGTGTAAATTGTGGGTTTTGGAGAACTTCAGGTAGGTTTAGGGGGACTTTTGGGGTGGATTCATGGTATTTGGATTTTCTTCTGTTTTTGGGGTGATCCTGTTGTTTTTTGGGGTGTTTTTGACGTGTTTTGGGGTCTCCGTTGGGTTTTGTTGGGTTCTCGTTGGTCATCATGGTGGAAAAGTGTAAATTGTGGGTTTTGGAGAACATCAGGTGAGTTTTGTTCGTGAATCTATGGTGTTGGGGTAATTCTTCTGTTTTTGTAGGGTTTTCTTCTGTTTTTGGGGTGGTCCCGTTCTTTTTTGGGGTGTTTTTGACATGTTTTGTTATCTCCGTTGGGTTTTGTTGGGTTCTTGTTGGTCATCATGGTGAAAAAGTGTAAATCGTGGGTTTTGGAGAACATCAGGTAGGTTTAGGGTGGTTTTGGTGTTGATCTATGCTTTTTGGGGTTTTCTTTCGCTTTTAGGGGTTATCCCGTTCTTGTTTGGTTTTTGTTTGACTTGTTTTGGGGTCTCCGTTAGTTTTCGTTTGGTTCTCGTTAGTCGTTAAGGTAAATGGGAGTGGCTTGTGGGTTTTGAAGAAGGTCAGGTGAGTTTAGGGTGGTTTTGGGGGGAAATTCATCGTTTTTGGGTTTTTGTCTTCTGATCCAGTTCTTGTTTGGGGTGTTTTTGACGTGTTTTGGGGTCTCCGTTGGGTTTCGTTTAGTTTCCGTGGTCATCATGGTGGAAAAGTGTAAATTGTGGGTTTTGGAGAACATGAGGTAGGTTTAGGGTGGTTTTGGGGTGGATCTATGTTTTTTGGTGTTTTCTTTTGTTTTTAGAGGTTATCCCGTTCTTGTTTGGGGAGTTTTTGACTTTTTTGGGAATCTCCATTGGTTTTTGTTGGGTTCTCCTTGGTCGTTAAGTTAAATGGGAATTGATAGTGGGTTTTGAAGAAGATTAGGTGAGTTTAGGGTGGTTTTGGGTGGAAATTCATAGTTTTTTGTGTTTTTTCTTCTGATCCAATTCTTTTTTGAGGTGTTTTTGACGTGTTTTGGGGTTTGCGTTGCGCTTCGTTGAGTTCCTAATGGGTTTTATGGTGGTTGGGAGTGGATTGTACATTTAGGAGAACATCAGGTAGGTTTAAGGGTTTTTTTGGGGGGGGTTAAATCATGTATTTTCTTCTGATCCGGTTTGCTTTTGGGGTGTTATTGAGGTGTTTTGTGGTTTCCGTTGCGTTTTGTTCAGTTCCTAATGGGTTTTATGGTGGTTGAGAGTGGACTTTGGGATTTGGAGAACATCAGGTAGGTTTAGGGTTGTTTTGGGATTGGATCCGTGTTTTTTGGGAATTTTCTTCCAGTTTTGGGGGTGATCCCATTCTTGTTTGGGGTGTTTTTGACGTGTTTTGGGGTCTCCGTTGGGTTTTGTTGGGTTTTCCGTGGTCATCATGGTGGAAAAGTGTAAATTGTGGGTTTTGGAGAACTTCAGGTAGGTTTAGGGGGACTTTTGGGGTGGATTCATGGTATTTGGATTTTCTTCTGTTTTGGGGGTGATCCTGTTGTTTTTTGGGGTGTTTTTGACGTGTTTTGGGGTCTCCGTTGGGTTTTGTTGGGTTCTCGTTGGTCATCATGGTGAAAAAGTGTAAATTGTGGGTTTTGGAGAACATCAGGTGAGTTTTGTTCGTGAATCTATGGTGTTGGGGTAATTCTTCTGTTTTTGTAGGGTTTTCTTCTGTTTTTGGGGTGGTCCCGTTCTTTTTTGGGGTGTTTTTGACATGTTTTGTTATCTCCGTTGGGTTTTGTTGGGTTCTTGTTGGTCATCATGGTGAAAAAGTGTAAATCGTGGGTTTTGGAGAACATCAGGTAGGTTTAGGGTGGTTTTGGTGTTGATCTATGCTTTTTGGGGTTTTCTTTCGCTTTTAGGGGTTATCCCGTTCTTGTTTGGTTTTTGTTTGACTTGTTTTGGGGTCTCCGTTAATTTTCGTTTGGTTCTCGTTAGTCGTTAAGGTAAATGGGAGTGGCTTGTGGGTTTTGAAGAAGGTCAGGTGAGTTTAGGGTGTTTTTGGGGGGAAATTCATCGTTTTTGGGTTTTTGTCTTCTGATCCAGTTCTTGTTTGGGGTGTTTTTGACGTGTTTTGGGGTCTCCGTTGGGTTTCGTTTAGTTTCCGTGGTCATCATGGTGGAAAAGTGTAAATTGTGGGTTTTGGAGAACATGAGGTAGGTTTAGGGTGGTTTTGGGGTGGATCTATGTTTTTTGGTGTTTTCTTTTGTTTTTAGAGGTTATCCCGTTCTTGTTTGGGGAGTTTTTGACTTTTTTGGGAATCTCCATTGGTTTTTGTTGGGTTCTCCTTGGTCGTTAAGTTAAATGGGAATTGATAGTGGGTTTTGAAGAAGATTAGGTGAGTTTAGGGTGGTTTTGGGTGGAAATTCATAGTTTTTTGTGTTTTTTCTTCTGATCCAATTCTTTTTTGAGGTGTTTTTGACGTGTTTTGGGGTTTGCGTTGCGCTTCGTTGAGTTCCTAATGGGTTTTATGGTGGTTGGGAGTGGATTGTACATTTAGGAGAACATCAGGTAGGTTTAAGTTTTTTTTTTTTGGGGGGGGTTAAATCATGTATTTTCTTCTGATCCGGTTCGCTTTTGGGGTGTTTTTGAGGTGTTTTGTGATTTCCGTTGCGTTTTGTTCAGTTCCTAAGGGGTTTTATGGTGGTTGAGAGTGGACGTTGGGATTTGGAGAACATCAGGTAGGTTTAGGGTTGTTTTGGGATTGGATCCGTGTTTTTTGGGAATTTTCTTCCAGTTTTGGGGGTGATCCCATTCTTGTTTGGGGTGTTTTTGACGTGTTTTGGGGTCTCCGTTGGGTTTTGTTGGGTTTTCCGTGGTCATCATGGTGGAAAAGTGTAAATTGTGGGTTTTGGAGAACTTCAGGTAGGTTTAGGGGGACTTTTGGGGTGGATTCATGGTATTTGGATTTTCTTCTGTTTTTGGGGTGATCCTGTTGTTTTTTGGGGTGTTTTTGACGTGTTTTGGGGTCTCCGTTGGGTTTTGTTGGGTTCTCGTTGGTCATCATGGTGAAAAAGTGTAAATTGTGGGTTTTGGAGAACATCAGGTGAGTTTTGTTCGTGAATCTATGGTGTTGGGGTAATTCTTCTGTTTTTGTAGGGTTTTCTTCTGTTTTTGGGGTGGTTCCGTTCTTTTTTGGGGTGTTTTTGACATGTTTTGTTATCTCCGTTGGGTTTTGTTGGGTTCTTGTTGGTCATCATGGTGAAAAAGTGTAAATCGTGGGTTTTGGAGAACATCAGGTAGGTTTAGGGTGGTTTTGGTGTTGATCTATGCTTTTGGGGGTTTTCTTTCGCTTTTAGGGGTTATCCCGTTCTTGTTTGGTTTTTGTTTGACTTGTTTTGGGGTCTCCGTTAGTTTTCGTTTGGTTCTCGTTAGTCGTTAAGGTAAATGGGAGTGGCTTGTGGGTTTTGAAGAAGGTCAGGTGAGTTTAGGGTGTTTTTGGGGGGAAATTCATCGTTTTTGGGTTTTTGTCTTCTGATCCAGTTCTTGTTTGGGGTGTTTTTGACGTGTTTTGGGGTCTCCGTTGGGTTTCGTTTAGTTTCCGTGGTCATCATGGTGGAAAAGTGTAAATTGTGGGTTTTGGAGAACATGAGGTAGGTTTAGGGTGGTTTTGGGGTGGATCTATGTTTTTTGGTGTTTTCTTTTGTTTTTAGAGGTTATCCCGTTCTTGTTTGGGGAGTTTTTGACTTTTTTGGGAATCTCCATTGGTTTTTGTTGGGTTCTCCTTGGTCGTTAAGTTAAATGGGAATTGATAGTGGGTTTTGAAGAAGATTAGGTGAGTTTAGGGTGGTTTTGGGTGGAAATTCATAGTTTTTTGTGTTTTTTCTTCTGATCCAATTCTTTTTTGAGGTGTTTTTGACGTGTTTTTGGGGTTTGCGTTGCGCTTCGTTGAGTTCCTAATGGGTTTTATGGTGGTTGGGAGTGGATTGTACATTTAGGAGAACATCAGGTAGGTTTAAGGGTTTTTTAGGGGGGGGTTAAATCATGTATTTTCTTCTGATCCGGTTTGCTTTTGGGGTGTTATTGAGGTGTTTTGTGGTTTCCGTTGCGTTTTGTTCAGTTCCTAATGTGTTTTATGGTGGTTGAGAGTGGACTTTGGGATTTGGAGAACATCAGGTAGGTTTAGGGTTGTTTTGGGATTGGATCCGTGTTTTTTGGGAATTTTCTTCCAGTTTTGGGGGTGATCCCGTTCTTGTTTGGGGTGTTTTTGACGTGTTTTGGGGTCTCCGTTGGGTTTTGTTGGGTTTTCCGTGGTCATCATGGTGGAGAAGTGTAAATTGTGGGTTTTGGAGAACTTCAGGTAGGTTTAGGGGGACTTTTGGGGTGGATTCATGGTGTTTGGATTTTCTTCTGTTTTTGGGGTGATCCTGTGGTTTTTTGGGGTGTTTTTGACGTGTTTTGGGGTCTCCGTTGGGTTTTGTTGGGTTCTCGTTGGTCATCATGGTGAAAAAGTGTAAATTGTGGGTTTTGGAGAACATCAGGTGAGTTTTGTTCGTGAATCTATGGTGTTGGGGTAATTCTTCTGTTTTTGTAGGGTTTTCTTCTGTTTTTGGGGTGGTCCCGTTCTTTTTTGGGGTGTTTTTGACATGTTTTGTTATCTCCGTTGGGTTTTGTTGGGTTCTTGTTGGTCATCATGGTGAAAAAGTGTAAATCGTGGGTTTTGGAGAACATCAGGTAGGTTTAGGGTGGTTTTGGTGTTGATCTATGCTTTTTGGGGTTTTCTTTCGCTTTTAGGGGTTATCCCGTTCTTGTTTGGTTTTTGTTTGACTTGTTTTGGGGTCTCCGTTAGTTTTCGTTTGGTTCTCGTTAGTCGTTAAGGTAAATGGGAGTGGCTTGTGGGTTTTGAAGAAGGTCAGGTGAGTTTAGGGTGTTTTTGGGGGGAAATTCATCGTTTTTGGGTTTTTGTCTTCTGATCCAGTTCTTGTTTGGGGTGTTTTTGACGTGTTTTGGGGTCTCCGTTGGGTTTCGTTTAGTTTCCGTGGTCATCATGGTGGAAAAGTGTAAATTGTGGGTTTTGGAGAACATGAGGTAGGTTTAGGGTGGTTTTGGGGTGGATCTATGTTTTTTGGTGTTTTCTTTTGTTTTTAGAGGTTATCCCGTTCTTGTTTGGGGAGTTTTTGACTTTTTTGGGAATCTCCATTGGTTTTTGTTGGGTTCTCCTTGGTCGTTAAGTTAAATGGGAATTGATAGTGGGTTTTGAAGAAGATTAGGTGAGTTTAGGGTGGTTCTGGGTGGAAATTCATAGTTTTTTGTGTTTTTTCTTCTGATCCAATTCTTTTTTGAGGTGTTTTTGACGTGTTTTGGGGTTTGCGTTGCGCTTCGTTGAGTTCCTAATGGGTTTTATGGTGGTTGGGAGTGGATTGTACATTTAGGAGAACATCAGGTAGGTTTAAGGGTTTTTTTGGGGGGGGTTAAATCATGTATTTTCTTCTGATCCGGTTTGCTTTTGGGGTGTTATTGAGGTGTTTTGTGGTTTCCGTTGCGTTTTGTTCAGTTCCTAATGGGTTTTATGGTGGTTGAGAGTGGACTTTGGGATTTGGAGAACATCAGGTAGGTTTAGGGTTGTTTTGGGATTGGATCCGTGTTTTTTGGGAATTTTCTTCCAGTTTTGGGGGTGATCCCGTTCTTGTTTGGGGTGTTTTTGACGTGTTTTGGGGTCTCCGTTGGGTTTTGTTGGGTTTTCCGTGGTCATGATGGTGGAGAAGTGTAAATTGTGGGTTTTGGAGAACTTCAGGTAGGTTTAGGGGGACTTTTGAGGTGGATTCATGGTATTTGGATTTTCTTCTGTTTTTGGGGGTGATCCTGTTGTTTTTTGGGGTGTTTTTGACATGTTTTTTTATCTCCGTTGGGTTTTGTTGGGTTCTTGTTGGTCATCATGGTGAAAAAGTGTAAATCGTGGGTTTTGGAGAACATCAGGTAGGTTTAGGGTGGTTTTGGTGTTGATCTATGCTTTTTGGGGTTTTCTTTCGCTTTTAGGGGTTATCCCGTTCTTGTTTGGTTTTTGTTTGACTTGTTTTGGGGTCTCCGTTAGTTTTCGTTTGGTTCTCGTTAGTCGTTAAGGTAAATGGGAGTGGCTTGTGGGTTTTGAAGAAGGTCAGGTGAGTTTAGGGTGTTTTTGGGGGGAAATTCATCGTTTTTGGGTTTTTGTCTTCTGATCCAGTTCTTGTTTGGGGTGTTTTTGACGTGTTTTGGGGTCTCTGTCGTGTTTCGTTGGGTTCTTGTTGGTCATGATGTTGGAAAAGGGTAAATTGTGGGTTCTGGAGAACATCAGGTAGGTTTAGGGTGGTTTTGGGATGGATCTATGGTTTTGGGGGATTTTCTTCTAGTTTTGGGGGTGATCCCGTTCTTGTTTGGGGTGTTTGTGACGTGTTTTGGGGTCTCCGTTGGGTTTCGTTTAGTTTCCGTGGTCATCATGGTGGAAAAGTGTAAATTGTGAGTTTTGGAGAACATGAGGTAGGTTTAGGGCGGTTTTGGGGTGGATCTATGTTTTTTGGTGTTTTCTTTCGTTTTTAGAGGTTATCCCGTTCTTGTTTGGGGAGTTTTTGACTTTTTTTGGGAATCTCCATTGGTTTTTGTTGGGTTCTCCTTGGTATTTAAGTTAAATGGGAATTGATAGTGGGTTTTGAAGAAGATTAGGTGAGTTTAGGGTGGTTTTGGGTGGAAATTCATAGTTTTTTGTGTTTTTTCTTCTGATCCAATTCTTTTTTTGAGGTGTTATTGAGGTGTTTTGTGGTTTCCGTTGCGTTTTGTTCAGTTCCTAATGGGTTTTATGGTGGTTGAGAGTGGACTTTGGGATTTGGAGAACATCAGGTCGGTTTAGGGTGGTTTTGGTGTTGATCTATGCTTTTTGGGGTTTTCTTTCGCTTTTAGGGGTTATCCCGTTCTTGTTTGGTTTTTGTTTGACTTGTTTTGGGGTCTCTGTTAGTTTTTGTTTGGTTCTCGTTAGTCGTTAAGGTAAATGGGAGTGGCTTGTGGGTTTTGAAGAAGGTCAGGTGAGTTTAGGGTGGTTTTGGGGGGAAATTCATCGTTTTTGGGTTTTTGTCTTCTGATCCAGTTCTTGTTTGGGGTGTTTTTGACGTGTTTTGGGGTCTCTGTCGTGTTTCTTTGGGTTCTTGTTGGTCATGATGTTGGAAAAGGGTAAATTGTGGGTTCTGGAGAACATCAGGTAGGTTTAGGGTGGTTTTGGGATGGATCTATGGTTTTGGGGGATTTTCTTCTAGTTTTGGGGGTGATCCCGTTCTTGTTTGGGGTGTTTGTGACGTGTTTTGGGGTCTCCGTTGGGTTTCGTTTAGTTTCCGTCGTCATCATGGTGGAAAAGTGTAAATTGTGAGTTTTGGAGAACATGAGGTAGGTTTAGGGCGGTTTTGGGGTGGATCTATGTTTTTTGGTGTTTTCTTTCGTTTTTAGAGGTTATCCCGTTCTTGTTTGGGGAGTTTTTGACTTTTTTTGGGAATCTCCATTGGTTTTTGTTGGGTTCTCCTTGGTATTTAAGTTAAATGGGAATTGATAGTGGGTTTTGAAGAAGATTAGGTGAGTTTAGGGTGGTTTTGGGTGGAAATTCATAGTTTTTTGTGTTTTTTCTTCTGATCCAATTCTTTTTTTGAGGTGTTATTGAGGTGTTTTGTGGTTTCCGTTGCGTTTTGTTCAGTTCCTAATGGGTTTTATGGTGGTTGAGAGTGGACTTTGGGATTTGGAGAACATCAGGTAGGTTTAGGGTTGTTTTGGGATTGGATCCGTGGTTTTGGGGAATTTTCTTCCAGTTTTGGGGGTGATCCCATTCTTGTTTGGGGTGTTTTTGACGTGTTTTGGGGTCTCCGTTGGGTTTTGTTGGGTTTTCCGTGGTCATCATGGTGGAAAAGTGTAAATTGTGGGTTTTGGAGAACTTCAGGTAGGTTTAGGGGGACTTTTGGGGTGGATACATGGTATTTGGATTTTCTTCTGTTTTTGGGGTTGTCCCGTTCTTTTTGGGGGTGTTTTTGACATGTTTTGTTATCTCCGTTGGGTTTTGTTGGGTTCTTGTTGGTCATCATGGTGAAAAAGTGTAAATCGTGGGTTTTGGAGAACATCAGGTAGGTTTAGGGTGGATTTGGTGTTGATCTATGCTTTTTGGGGTTTTCTTTCGCTTTTAGGGGTTATCCCGTTCTTGTTTGTTTTTTGTTTGACTTGTTTTGGGGTCTCCGTTAGTTTTTGTTTGGTTCTCGTTAGTCGTTAAGGTAAATGGGAGTGGCTTGTGGGTTTTGAAGAAGGTCAGGTGAGTTTAGGGTGGTTTTGGGGGTGTCGTGGTTTAACCCGGCTGGCAGCTAAACACCACGCAGCCGTTCGCTCACCCTCCCCCCTCCGTCTCTGGGACGGGGGAGAGAAATGGAAAGTGAAGCCCGTGAGTTGAGATAAAGACAGTTTAATAAGACAGGAAAATAATAATAATAATAATAATAATAATAATAATAATAATAATAATAATAATAATAATAATACAATGATGATAATAGTACTACTACTAATAATATGTACAAACAAGTGATGCACAATGCAATTGCTCACCACCCGCTGACCGATGCCCAGCTTAACCCCGAGCAGTCCGGCCCCCTCCCCCCGGCTAGCCACCCCTATATATTGTTTAGCATGACGTCAGATGGTATGGAATACCCCTTTGGCTAGTTCGGGTCACCTGTCCTGGGTCTGTCCCCTCCCAGCTCTTACTGCACCCCCAGCCTGCCTGTTGGCAGGACAGAGCAAAAGGCTGAGGTTTCCTTGGCTTGGTATAAGCACTGCTCTGCAACAATTAAAACATCGGGGTGTTATCAGCACTCTTCTCATCCTAAGCCAAAACACAGCATTCCACCAGCTACTAGGAAGAAAATTAATTCTGTTCTAACTGAAACCAGGACAGGGTGGAAATTCATCGTTTTTGGGTTTTTGTCTTCTGATCCAGTTCTTTTTTGGGGTGTTTTTGACGTGTTTTGGGGTCTCTGTTGTGTTTCGTTGGGTTCTTGTTGGTCATGATGTTGGAAAAGGGTAAATTGTGGGTTCTGGAGAACATCAGGTAGGTTTAGGGTGGTTTTGGGATGGATCTATGGTTTTGGGGGATTTTCTTCTAGTTTTGGGGGTGATCCCGTTCTTGTTTGGGGTTTTTGTGACGTGTTTTGGGGTCTCCGTTGGGTTTCGTTTAGTTTCCGTGGTCATCATGGTGGAAAAGTGTAAATTGTGGGTTTTGGAGAACATGAGGTAGGTTTAGGGTGGTTTTGGGGTGGATCTATGTTTTTTGGTGTTTTCTTTCGTTTTTAGAGGTTATCCCGTTCTTGTTTGGGGAGTTTTTGACTTTTTTGGGAATCTCCATTGGTTTTTGTTGGGTTCTCCTTGGTCGTTAAGTTAAATGGGAATTGATAGTGGGTTTTGAAGAAGATTAGGTGAGTTTAGGGTGGTTTTGGGTGGAAATTCATAGTTTTTTGTGTTTTTTCTTCTGATCCAATTCTTTTTTGAGGTGTTTTTGACGTGTTTTGGGGTTTGCGTTGCGCTTCGTTGAGTTCCTAATGGGTTTTATGGTGGTTGGGAGTGGATTGTACATTTAGGAGAACATCAGGTAGGTTTAACGGTTTTTTGGGGGTGGGGTAAATCATGTATTTTCTTCTGATCCGGTTTGCTTTTGGGGTGTTATTGAGGTGTTTTGTGGTTTCCGTTGCGTTTTGTTCAGTTCCTAATGGGTTTTATGGTGGTTGAGAGTGGACTTTGGGATTTGGAGAACATCAGGTAGGTTTAGGGGGACTTTTGGGGTGGATTCATGGTATTTGGATTTTCTTCTGTTTTGGGGGTGATCCCGTTGTTTTTTGGGGTGTTTTTGACGTGTTTTGGGGTCTCCGTTGGGTTTTGTTGGGTTCTCGTTGGTCATCATGGTGAAAAAATGTAAATTGTGGGTTTTGGAGAACTTCAGGTGAGTTTTGGTCGTGAATCTATGGTGTTGGGGTAATTCTTCTGTTTTTGTAGGGTTTTCTTCTGTTTTTGGGGTGATCCTGTATTTTTGGGGTGTTTTTGACATGTTTTGTTATCTCCGTTGGGTTTTGTTGGGTTCTTGTTGGTCATCATGGTGAAAAAGTGTAAATCGTGGGTTTGGGAGAACATCAGGTAGGTTTAGGGTGGTTTTGGTGTTGATCTATGCTTTTTGGGGTTTTCTTTCGCTTTTAGGGGTTATCCCGTTCTTGTTTGGTTTTTGTTTGACTTGTTTTGGGGTCTCCGTTAGTTTTCGTTTGGTTCTCGTTAGTCGTTAAGGTAAATGGGAGTGGCTAGTGGTTTTTGAAGAAGGTCAGGTGAGTTTAGGGTGGTTTTGGGGGAAATTCATCGTGTTTGGGTTTTTGTCTTCTGATCCAGTTCTTTACTGGGGTGTTTTTGACGTGTTTTGGGTTCTCTGTTGTGTTTCGTTGGGTTCTTGTTGGTCATGATGTTGGAAAAGGGTAAATTGTGGGTTCTGGAGAACATCAGGTAGGTTTAGGGTGGTTTTGGGATGGATCTATGGTTTTGGGGGATTTTCTTCTAGTTTTGGGGGTGATCCCGTTCTTGTTTGGGGTGTTTTTGACGTGTTTTGGGGTCTCCGTTGGGTTTCGTTTAGTTTCCGTGGTCATCATGGTGGAAAAGTGTAAATTGTGGGTTTTGGAGAACATGAGGTAGGTTTAGGGTGGTTTTGGGGTGGATCTATGTTTTTTGGTGTTTTCTTTCGTTTTTAGAGGTTATCCCGTTCTTGTTTGGGGAGTTTTTGACTTTTTTGGGAATCTCCATTGGTTTTTGTTGGGTTCTCGTTGGTCGTTAAGTTAAATGGGAATTGATAGTGGGTTTTGAAGAAGATTAGGTGAGTTTAGGGTGGTTCTGGGTGGAAATTCATAGTTTTTTGTGTTTTTTCTTCTCATCCAATACTTTTTTTGAGGTGTTATTGAGGTGTTTTGGGGTTTCCGTTGCGTTTTGTTCAGTTCCTAATGGGTTTTATGGTGGTTGAGAATGGACTTTGGGATTTGGAGAACATCAGGTAGGTTTAGGGTTGTTTTGGGATTGGATCCGTGTTTTTTGGGAATTTTCTTCCAGTTTTGGGGGTGATCCCATTCTTGTTTGTGGTGTTTTTGATGTGTTTTGGGGTCTCCGTTGGGTTTTGTTGGGTTGTCCGTGGTCATCATGGTGGAAAAGTGTAAATTGTGGGTTTTTGAGAACTTCAGGTAGGTTTAGGGGGACTTTTGGGGTGGATTCATGGTATTTGGATTTTCTTCTGTTTTTGGGGTGATCCCGTTCTTTTTTGGGGTGTTTTTGACGTGTTTTGGGGTCTCCGTTGGGTTTTGTTGGGTTCTCGTTGGTCATCATGGTGAAAAAGTGTAAATTGTGGGTTTTGGAGAACGTCAGGTGAGTTTTGGTCGTGAATCTATGGTGTTGGGGTAATTCTTCTGTTTTTGTAGGGTTTTTTTCTGTTTTTGGGGTGGTCCCGTTCTTTTTTGGGGTGTTTTTGACATGTTTTGTTATCTCCGTTGGGTTTTGTTGGGTTCTTGTTGGTCATCATGGTGAAAAAGTGTACATCGTGGGTTTTGGAGAACATCAGGTAGGTTTAGGGTGGTTTTGGTGTTGATCTATGCTTTTTGGGGTTTTCTTTCGCTTTTAGGGGTTATCCCGTTCTTGTTTGGTTTTTGTTTGACTTGTTTTGGGGTCTCCGTTAGTTTTCGTTTGGTTCTCGTCAGTCGTTAAGGTAAATGGGAGTGGCTTGTGGGTTTTGAAGAAGGTCAGGTGAGTTTAGGGTGGTTTTAGGGGGAAATTCATCGTTTTTGGGTTTTTGTCTTCTGATCCAGTTCTTGTTTGGGGTGTTTTTGACGTGTTTTGTGGTCTCTGTCGTGTTTCGTTGGGTTCTTGTTGGTCATGATGTTGGAAAAGGGTAAATTGTGGGTTCTGGAGAACATCAGGTAGGTTTAGGGTGGTTTTGGGATGGATCTATGGTTTTGGGGGATTTTCTTCCAGTTTTGGGGGTGATCCCGTTCTTGTTTGGGGTGTTTGTGACGTGTTTTGGGGTCTCCGTTGGGTTTCGTTTAGTTTCCGTGGTCATCATGGTGGAAAAGTGTAAATTGTGAGTTTTGGAGAACATCAGGTAGGTTTAGGGTGGTTTTGGGGTGGATCTATGTTTTTTGGTGTTTTCTTTCGTTTTTAGAGGTTATCCCGTTCTTGTTTGGGGAGTTTTTGACTTTTTTGGGAATCTCCATTGGTTTTTGTTGGGTTCTCCTTGGTCGTTAAGTTAAATGGGAATTGATAGTGGGTTTTGAAGAAGATTAGGTGAGTTTAGGGTGGTTCTGGGTGGAAAATCATAGTTTTTTGTGTTTTTTCTTCTCATCCAATACTTTTTTTGAGGTGTTATTGAGGTGTTTTGTGGTTTCCGTTGCGTTTTGTTCAGTTCCTAATGGGTTTTATGGTGGTTGAGAGTGGACTTTGGGATTTGGAGAACATCAGGTAGGTTTAGGGTTGTTTTGGGATTGGATCCGTGTTTTTTGGGAATTTTCTTCCAGTTTTGGGGGTGATCCCATTCTTGTTTGGGGTGTTTTTGACGTGTTTTGGGGTCTCCGTTGGGTTTTGTTGGGTTCTCGTTGGTCATCATGGTGAAAAAGTGTAAATCGTGGGTTTTGGAGAACATGAGGTAGGTTTAGGGGGACTCTTGCGGTGGATTCATGGTATTTGGATTTTCTTCTGTTATTGGGGTGATCCTTTTCTTTTTTAGGGTGTATTTGACGTGTTTTGGGATCTCCGTTGGGTTTTGTTGGGTTCTCGTTGGTCATCATGGTGAAAAAGTGTAAATCGTGGGTTTTGGAGAACATCAGGTAGGTTTAGGGTGGTTTTGGTGTTGATCTATGCTTTTTGGGGTTTTCTTTCGCTTTTAGGGGTTATCCCGTTCTTGTTTGGTTTTGTTTGACTTGTTTTGGGGTCTCCGTTAGTTTTCGTTTGGTTCTCGTTAGTCGTTAAGGTAAATGGGAGTGGCTTGTGGGTTTTGAAGAAGGTCAGGTGAGTTTAGGGTGGTTTTGGGGGGAAATTCATCGTTTTTGGGTTTTTGTCTTCTGATCCAGTTCTTGTTTGGGGTGTTTTTGACGTGTTTTGGGGTCTCCGTTGGGTTTCGTTTAGTTTCCGTGGTCATCATGGTGGAGAAGTGTAAATTGTGGGTTTTGGAGAACATGAGGTAGGTTTAGGGTGGTTTTGGTGTTGATCTATGCTTTTTGGGGTTTTCTTTCGCTTTTAGGGGTGATCCCGTTCTTGTTTGGTTTTTGTTTGACTTGTTTTGGGGTCTCCGTTAGTTTTCGTTTGGTTCTCGTTAGTCGTTAAGGTAAATGGGAGTGGCTTGTGGGTTTTGAAGAAGGTCAGGTGAGTTTAGGGTGGTTTTGGGGGGAAATTCATCGGTTTTGGGTTTTTGTCTTCTGATCCAATTCTTTTTTGAGGTGTTTTTGACGTGTTTTGGGGTTTGCGTTGCGCTTCGTTGAGTTCCTAATGGGTTTTATGGTAGTTGGGAGTGGATTGTACATTTAGGAGAACATCAGGTAGGTGTAAGGGTTTTTTGGGCTTTAAATAATGTATTTTCTTCTGATCCGGTTCGCTTTTGGGGTGTTTTTGAGGTGTTTTGGGGTCTCCGTTGGGTTTCGTTTAGTTTCCTTGGTCATCATGGTGGAGAAGTGTAAATTGTGGGTTTTGGAGAACATGAGGTAGGTTTAGGGGGACTCTTGCGGTGGATTCATGGTATTTGGATTTTCTTCTGTTATTGGGGTGATCCTTTTCTTTTTTAGGGTGTATTTGACGTGTTTTGGGATCTCCGTTGGGTTTTGTTGGGTTCTCGTTGGTCATCATGGTGAAAAAGTGTAAATCGTGGGTTTTGGAGAACATCAGGTAGGTTTAGGGTGGTTTTGGTGTTGATCTATGCTTTTTGGGGTTTTCTTTCGCTTTTAGGGGTTATCCCGTTCTTGTTTGGTTTTGTTTGACTTGTTTTGGGGTCTCCGTTAGTTTTCGTTTGGTTCTCGTTAGTCGTTAAGGTAAATGGGAGTGGCTTGTGGGTTTTGAAGAAGGTCAGGTGAGTTTAGGGTGGTTTTGGGGGGAAATTCATCGTTTTTGGGTTTTTGTCTTCTGATCCAGTTCTTGTTTGGGGTGTTTTTGACGTGTTTTGGGGTCTCTGTCGTGTTTCGTAGGTTCTTGTTGGTCATGATGTTGGAAAAGGGTAAATTGTGGGTTCTGGAGAACATCAGGTAGGTTTAGGGTGGTTTTGGGATGGATCTATGGTTTTGGGGGATTTTCTTCTAGTTTTGGGGGTGATCCCGTTCTTGTTTGCGGTGTTTTTGACGTGTTTTGGGGTCTCCGTTGGGTTTCGTTTAGTTTCCGTGGTCATCATGGTGGAAAAGTGTAAATTGTGGGTTTTGGAGAACATGAGGTAGGTTTAGGGTGGTTTTGGGGTGGATCTATGTTTTTTGGTGTTTTCTTTCGTTTTTAGAGGTTATCCCATTCTTGTTTGGGGAGTTTTTGACTTTTTTGGGAATCTCCATTGGTTTTTGTTGGGTTCTCGTTGGTCGTTAAGTTAAATGGGAATTGATAGTGGGTTTTGAAGAAGATTAGGTGAGTTTAGGGTGGTTCTGGGTGGAAATTCATAGTTTTTTGTGTTTTTTCTTCTCATCCAATACTTTTTTTGAGGTGTTATTGAGGTGTTTTGGGGTTTCCGTTGCGTTTTGTTCAGTTTCTAATGGGTTTTATGGTGGTTGAGAGTGGACTTTGGGATTTGGAGAACATCAGGTAGGTTTAGGGTTGTTTTGGGATTGGATCCGTGTTTTTTGGGAATTTTCTTCCAGTTTTGGGGGTGATCCCGTTCTTGTTTGCGGTGTTTTTGACGTGTTTTGGGGTCTCCGTTGGGTTTTGTTGGGTTTTCCGTGGTCATCATGGTGGAAAAGTGTAAATTGTGGGTTTTGGAGAACATGAGGTAGGTTTAGGGTGGTTTTGGGGTGGATCTATGTTTTTTGGTGTTTTCTTTCGTTTTTAGAGGTTATCCCGTTCTTGTTTGGGGAGTTTTTGACTTTTTTGGGAATCTCCATTGGTTTTTGCTGGGTTCTCCTTGGTATTTAAGTTAAATGGGAATTGATAGTGGGTTTTTGTTGTGGTTTTACCGTGCTGGGCAGCTAAACCCCACAACCGCTCTCTCACTCCCCCTCCTTTAGATGAGGAGGGGGAGAAGTAAAGCAAAGAACAACTCACGGGTTGAGATAAGGATAATTTAATTAAAGGGAAATGATTATAATAATTAAATAAAGACTACCATGAACTGAACAATTTAACTAAGGGGAAATAAAAGGGAAAGGGGAAAAAGGGAGGAAAACAAACAAACAAAATAAATGAAAGCTATATGGAAGTGCAGAGGAAAGAAATTACTCTCTACTTCCCACAAATGAGCCATGATTGACCACGTCCTTGAAACAAGGCCTCAACGCACGCAGCCGTTGTTCGAGAGGAGGACCGACGTCTTCTCAACGAGAGCCCACCCCTCCCCTCTTCTTCCTGTTTCCACCTTTTATTGCTGAGTGTGACACCACATGGTATGGAATATCCCTTTGATTGGTTTAGGTCAGCTGCCCTAGTGATGTTTCTCTCCTCACTTTTTTGCCCACCCCCTAGGAGGGTTAGAGAAAGGACCAATGCTGTGCCACTGCTGCTCAGCAGTAGACACAACACTGGTGTGATAACACTGCTGTTCCAGCTACAAGTACAGAGTACGGCACTGAATGGGCTGTTGCCGGGAAAGTTAACATTCCAGCCAGACCCAGTACAGTTTTGAAGAAGAAGTTCCTTTGCTGTTTCTTTCCTGGAAATGCTTTGCTTTTACTTGTGCTACGTTCCTTTGCTCTGCTTTGACTTGCTCAGCTTTCTCTTCCCTGGCCATGCTTTCCTTGGTTTAGCTTTGCTTTATAGACCTGGCACTGCTTTGCTTTTCCTATCCGTGCTGTGCTTTGCCTTGCCTCGCCTCAAACTGCCTTGCTTTCCTTTGTTTGCTTTGTCTTCCCTGGTTATGCTTTGCTTTTCCTGGTGCTACTTTCCTTTGTTCAGCTTTGCCTTCCTTGGCCGTGCTTTGTTTTGCTTTACGGGGCCACGCTTGCCTTTTTTTACCTTTGCTTTGCTCTCTTTTGCCTTCACCTGCTCCTGCTCTCACTTCCATTTTCAGGCCATGCTTACCTTTGTTTTGCTTTACTTTGTATTCCTGGCACTGCTTTGCTTTTCCTTTTGCTACTTTCTTTTGTTCTGCTTTGCCTTGCCTGGCCATGCTTTGCTTTGCTTTGCTTTGCCTTGCTTTGTATTCCTGGCATTGCTTTGCTTTTCCTTCTCTGCTCTGCTTAGCTTCTCTTAACCCTGCTCTGATTTGCCTTACCTCGAACTTTTTCGCTTTGTTGTGCTTTTTATTGCTGTTTTTTTTTTTTTATTTATTTATTTATTTATTTATTTATTTATTTATCTATTTATTTATTTTCACTTCTTTCTCTTTCCTGGCACTGCTTTGCTTTTCCTGGTGCTACTTTCCTTTGCTCAGCTTTGCCTTCCCTGGCCGTGCTTTGTTTTGCTTTATAGGGCCGTGCTTGCCTTTGTTTAGCTTCGCTCTGCTCTGCCTCGCCTTGCTATGTTTTGCCTTTTCTGGACATGCTTTGCATCTATTTCTTTTATTATCATTATTATTTATTTATTTATTTATTTTTCTTTAAATGTTCATTACATTCTTTTGTTTTCCTTTTGGACCTATCTGATGTGTTTTTACAGGCCGTGCTTTCCTTTTGCAGGCCCTGGTTGTCACTGCTTTTCCCTATGCCTAGCAGGGCTTTTCCTTAGCAGGGTTTTACTCTGTCTTGCTCAGCTTTTATCCGCATTGCTCTGCTCTCCTGTGCCGTGCTAGGCTTCTTTTGGAGACCGTCTCACTGATTTTGCTGCTGAGTCGGTTGGTAAATTTCTGAACGCATAAACCGTCAGACACAGAACTTGGCCTCCCCGCAGCCCAGCCACTGTCCCCTCGGACCCAGCGCGTGGGGGCACTAGGCCTGGCCGCCCGACATGGTCCATACTTTGTCCCTAGCCATGCGGCGAGCCGCCAGGTGGGCCACGCTGCTAGTTGTGTGTGTGAGGTTCTCAGAGACAGTAAGTAACTACATGATTCCCACAACTACGGTGAAAGAAATCCACAACAAACAACAACAAAATGTATATAGATATAAAACCAGCTAAAGCAAGACATGGTTCTTGCCGGCTGTCACAGTGGACTAGGAGCTGTGAAGAAGGCTGAGGAGGGGGCGATCAGGGTCCAGCCACTGTCCAAGTCTGGCTGCCACCTGTACACAAAATGGAGGCCCTCCGGTCTCCCCCCCACAGACACTTGGAACCCAAAGGAGGGCTGGCCGCCAGCTCGCTACGTTTTCTTTGCTTCTCTTTGTTTTGCCTTGCTCCGCTTTGCTTTGCTCTTGCTGGCACAGTTTTGCTTTCCCATACCTCCTTTCCTCTGCTGTTCTTGCCCCGGCTTTGCCTCACGTTGTTTTGCTTTTGCTTTCCTTAAAATGCTTTGCTTTTCCTTGTGCTACGTTCCTTTGCTCTGCGTTGACTTTCTCAGCCTTCCCTTCCCTGGCCATGCTTTCCTTGGTTTAGCTTTGCTTTATAGACCTGGCACTGCTTTGCTTTTCCTATCCGTGCTGTGCTTTGCCTTGCCTCGCCTCAAACTGCCTTGCTTTCCTTTGTTTGCTTTGTCTTCCCTGGTTATGCTTTGCTTTTCCTGGTGCTACTTTCCTTTGTTCAGCTTTGCCTTCCTTGGCCGTGCTTTGTTTTGCTTTACGGGGCCATGCTTGCCTTTTTTTACCTTTGCTTTGCTCTCTTTTGCCTTCACCTGCTCCTGCTCTCACTTCCATTTTCAGGCCATGCTTACCTTTGTTTTGCTTTACTTTGTATTCCTGGCACTGCTTTGCTTTTCCTTTTGCTACTTTCTTTTGTTCTGCTTTGCCTTGCCTGGCCATGCTTTGCTTTGCTTTGCTTTGCCTTGCTTTGTATTCCTGGCATTGCTTTGCTTTTCCTTCTCTGCTCTGCTTAGCTTCTCTTAACCCTGCTCTGATTTGCCTTACCTCGAACTTTTTCGCTTTGTTGTGCTTTTTATTGCTGGTTTTTTTTTTTTTGTTTTATTTATTTATTTATTTATTTATTTATTTATTTTCACTTCTTTCTCTTTCCTGGCACTGCTTTGCTTTTCCTGGCGCTACTTTCCTTTGCTCAGCTTTGCCTTCCCTGGCCGTGCTTTGTTTTGCTTTATAGGGCCGTGCTTGCCTTTGTTTAGCTTCGCTCTGCTCTGCCTCGCCTTGCTATGTTTTGCCTTTTCTGGACATGCTTTGCATCTATTTCTTTTATTATCATTATTATTTATTTATTTATTTATTTTTCTTTAAATGTTCATTACATTCTTTTGTTTTCCTTTTGGACCTATCTGATGTGTTTTTACAGGCCGTGCTTTCCTTTTGCAGGCCCTGGTTGTCACTGCTTTTCCCTATGCCTAGCAGGGCTTTTCCTTAGCAGGGTTTTACTCTGTCTTGCTCAGCTTTTATCCGCATTGCTCTGCTCTCCTGTGCCGTGCTAGGCTTCTTTTGGAGACCGTCTCACTGATTTTGCTGCTGAGTCGGTTGGTAAATTTCTGAACGCATAAACCGTCAGACACAGAACTTGGCCTCCCCGCAGCCCAGCCACTGTCCCCTCGGACCCAGCGCGTGGGGGCACTAGGCCTGGCCGCCCGACATGGTCCATACTTTGTCCCCAGCCATGCGGCGAGCCGCCAGGTGGGCCACGCTGCTAGTTGTGTGTGTGAGGTTCTCAGAGACAGTAAGTAACTACATGATTCCCACAACTACGGTGAAAGAAATCCACAACAAACAACAACAAAATGTATATAGATATAAAACCAGCTAAAGCAAGACATGGTTCTTGCCGGCTGTCACAGTGGACTAGGAGCTGTGAAGAAGGCTGAGGAGGGGGCGATCAGGGTCCAGCCACTGTCCAAGTCTGGCTGCCACCTGTACACAAAATGGAGCCGTCCGGTCTCCCCACAACAGGCCCTTGGAACCCAAAGGAGGGCTGGCCGCCAGCTCGCTACGTTCACTCTGCTTCTCTTTGTTTTGCCTTGGTCCGCTTTGCTTTGCTCTTGCTGGCACAGTTTTGCTTTTCCATACCTCCTTTCCTCTGCTGTTCTTGCCTCAGATTGCTTTGCTTTTTCTCTCCTGGAAATGCTGTGTTGTTCCTTGTGCTACTTTGCTTTGCTTTGCTTTGCTTTGCTTTGCTTTGCTTTGTTTTGCTTTTTCTTTCCTGAGCCTGCTACGTTTTTACTTGTGCGGTCATGCTTTATTTTTTATTTCTTTGCTTCGTATTCCTGTCAGTGCTTTGCTTTCCCTTCTCTGCTCTTCTGGACCTTTCTTAGCCTCGCTGTGCTTTGCTTTGCCTCAAAGTGCTTTCTTTCCTTGGCTTTCCCTTTCGTGGCACCGCTTTGTTTTTCCCTGTGCTCCTTTCCTTAGCTTTGCGGTCTTTATGAATGCATAAAGAAGTTCATGAAACTTGTTTCTGAACACACAGAAAAGTTAGCCGGCCCGCAGCCCGGCAGCTGTCCCCTCGGAGCTGGCGGGCACGGACAGGGATCTGGCTACCGGGCCAGGTCTATTTTGTTGCCCACCGTTGTCCGGAGAGCCAGCAGGTGGGCTCCGTTGCTATTCGTCTGGGGAGGGGTGTGGGTTGAGAACAACAATCAATAACTACTCGATTCCTAAAACGAAAGGGGGAAACAGACGGAGAAGACTATTATTATTCCTACTTCTACTATTTGTATTACGTTTTAATGATATTTATTTCTATTACTATTTAATACTTTTATTTCTAATAACTTTTTCGTAGTATATAATAATAGCATTATTGTTATTGTTGTTATTATTATTATTATTATTATTATTATTATTAATTTATATAACGATAAGCAGCTAAAGCAAAGCAGCCAGGCAGCCAGCCAAACTGAGTGGCACAGGTGGGGAGCCGTTCGCGGCCGAGCAGGAGCCTCTGACGTCAGAGCGAGAGCGAGAGGCGGCCCGAGGCAACCGGGGGCCGCTGCCACACCCTGGCCTTCTCAAACGCCCAGCTCCCCGTAAGCCAGCAACGGGCCCCTTTTCCTCTGGGGTGGGTGGGGGGTGCGATTTCGACTGACGCTAAGTTAACTCCGCATTTTGTTTTGGCAGCACCGTTTTGCTTTGCTTTGTGCTTTCCCTGGCCCTGCGTTGCTTCGCTTCGCTTTGTATTCAAGGTACTGCTTCGCTTTTCCTGGCCCTGTTTTACTTTGGATTTTCTCTTGCTGACCGTGCTTTGCTTTTCCTGGCCTCGCTTTGTTGCGTTTTGCTTGACTTTGTATTCGTGACACCGCTTTTCTTTCCCTGGACCTCCTTTGCTTTGGTTTTTCTCGCCCTTCTTTGCTTTGCTTTTGCTGGTCCTGCCTCGCTTTGTTTTGCTTGACGTTGTATTCAAGACACCGCTTTTCTTTTCCTGGACCTCTTTTGCTTTGGTTTTTCTCGCCTTTCTTTGTTTTGCTTTTGCTGGCCCTGCCTTGCTTTGTTTTGCTTGACGTTGTATTCAAGATACCGCTTTTCTTTCCCCCACCCCCCAGGAAATCCTTAGCTTAGTTTTTTTTTTGTTTGTTTGTTTTTCCCCACCCTTCTTTGTTTTGCTTTTGCTGGCCCTGCCTTGCTTTGCTTTGCTTTACTTTGTATTCGTGCCACCACTTTTCTTTTCCTGGACCTCTTCTGCTTTGGTTTTTCTTGCCCTGCTTGGCTTTGCTTTTCCTTTTGCCTCTTTCTTTTCCCTAGCAGGGCTTTGCTTTGTCTCGCTCTGCTTTGCGTTGCATTGCTCAGCTCTGCTTTGCCGTGCTAGGTAGGCTTCTTTGGCAGACCGTCGCACCGATTTGGGCGACGAGTCGATCGGTGTATTTATGAACGCATAAAGCCTCAGGCGCACACCGTGGCCTCCCTCCCCGCAGCCCGACGACTGTCCCCCGGGAGCTGGAGGGTGGCGACAGGAAGCCTGGCCACCCAGCCAGCATGGTCTATTCCTCATCCCCCGCTGTCCGGCGAGCCGCCAGGTGGGTCCCGCTGCTGCTGTTCGTCTGGGGACGGGCTTGGGTGAGGTTTTTTAGGACGATAAGCGACATTACACGATTCCCGAAGATTTGGGTTCGTTTTGCTTTGCTTTCCTTTTCCTCGCTTTACTTATCGTCGCTCTTCCCCGCTTTGCTTTTCCCGCACCTGCTTCGACATGCTTTCCTTAGAGCTGCATCTTTCTGGGGGGTTTTGGTTTGTATTCCCGGCACCGATTTCCTTTTCTTTGCTCTGCTTTGCCGTTCCTACTCCGCTTTGTTTTTTGCTCTTTTGATGCGTTTACACACACAGGAACGCTGGGTCACCTACTTCGGCCTCCCCACAGCCCGCCAACCGTCCCTTCGCAGCTGGCAGGTGGGGGTGCGGGGGTCGGCCACCCAGCCAAGTCTATTCCAGGACCCCCGCTGACTGGGGAGCCGCCACCTGAGCTCAACTGCCGTTTGCCTGAGGAGGCTGGGGGGGGGGGGGGGGGGGGGGGGGGGGGTGAGGGGGAGCTGAGGACTAGGGGGGTGGGGGAGGTTTTGAAAGACGGTAAGGAATGACACGATTCCTGAAGCTACAGCGGAAAACAGGCAACAGAACTAACTAATAATAAACGTAAAGATAAGAGTAGTTATTTTGCAAAGCGGCTAAAGCAAAGCGGCCAGGCAGTCAGCCGCACTGAGCGGCACAGGTGGCGAGCCTCTGGCGGCCGAGCAAGAGCCTCTGACGTCAGAGCGAGCTGCGGCCCGAAGCAGCCGGGGTCCGGGGCCGCGCCCTCGCCTTCCCGACCGGCGCCGGCGCCCCGCCCCGCCCCGTCCACTGCAAAGGCTGCAAAGGGCGGAGGAGAGGGAGGGAGGGAGAAGTGGGGAGGGGGCGGAGGCGGCCATTGAAGTGCGTAGACGGCCGCTGTCAGATGCAGGCCGCCACGTCTACCCGTCCCTCCCACCCTCCGGGCCCCGTGGAGCGACCAGGTCTACTTCTCCCTCCTCCCCGCTCTCTCCCCCGCCCCCTCCCGCCTCGTGGAGCCACCAGGTCTACTTCTCCCTCCTCCTCCCCGCTCTCTCCCCCCCGCCCCCTCCCGCCCCGTGGAGCCACCAGGTCTACTTCTCCCTCCTCCTCCCCGCTCTGTCCCCCCGCCCCCTCCCGCCCCGTGGAGCCACCAGGTCTACTTCTCCCTCCTCCTCCCCGCTCTGTCCCCCCGCCCCCTCCCGCCCCGTGGAGCCACCAGGTCTACTTCTCCCTCCTCCTCCCCGCTCTGTCCCCCCGCCCCCTCCCGCCCCGTGGAGCCACCAGGTCTACTTCTCCCTCCTCCCAGCTCTGTCCCCCCGCCCCCTCCCGCCTCGTGGAGCCGTCAGGTCTACCCCGCCGTCACGGCCACTGCTCGAGAGCGGCCCGGCTGCCTCGTCTACACGGCCACACGCACGCATGCACAGACGGGCGCGTGCCCGCACGCTTCCCTCCGGCGGCCCGCCAGGTCCATCCACACGCCTCTCGCGTGCAGGGGAACGGCTGGGAGGCGCCATTCATTCGAATCGTTCACGCTTTTAAAAAGAAAAAGGGGAAAAAGAAAAACAAACACAAGCAGCAGCAGCAGCAGCAACAAGAAAGCACGGGTCCCGCTTGTCGGCGGGGAGACGAGAGGTCGTACAAAGCGTGCGGAGAAAGCGTTCGCTCAGACTCCGGCCGCCACGTCTACCCGCCGCCAGAGCCACTCGGAGCCCGCGGCAGACCGGCCGCCAGTTCCTCCCCTTTGCTTTGCTTTTGCCGGCCCTGCTTCGCTTTGCTTTTCGTGGAAGCGCTGAGTTTTGCTTGGCGTCGCGTTCGTGGCACTCGTTTGCTTTTCCTTCGTCTGCTCCGCCTCGCTCCGCTTTGCCGTTCCTCCTCCGCTTCGCTTTGCTTTTGCCGGCGCCGCTTGGCCTGGCTTTGGCTGGCGGCGCTCCGCCTTTCCGTTGCGCGCCTTCGCTTCGCCTCGTTTCGCACGGATCGCTGAGTGCAGTGACACACGCCCAGCCACGCAGAGTCGCACGGGTGGCTCGCAGGCGAGCCAGAGCCCCTGACGGCAGAGCGAGCGGCAGCCCGATGCAGCCAGGGGCCGCGCGCGGCCGCGCTCTCGGCTTCTCGAGCGGCGCCGGCTCGTCTCCCCCCCTCTCCCCCGCCCGTCGCGCCGCAGCCCCGCCGAGCCGTCGG
The DNA here is from genome assembly GCF_964211825.1 of Aythya ferina. Classification (NCBI taxonomy): domain Eukaryota; kingdom Metazoa; phylum Chordata; class Aves; order Anseriformes; family Anatidae; genus Aythya; species Aythya ferina. The sequence continues at coordinate 431,231 of NW_028181414.1, forward strand.
GCGGGGGGGCGGCGGGAGGGGCAATCCTCCTAGCTCGTCGCCGGCCGCTCCGCTCCGCTCCGCTCGGCGGGAAGCCGGCGCCACACGTAGGCGAGAGGGGTCCGCATTATTCCGGGCACGGAGCTTCAAGCCGGCTGGTCGTCAGGCTCCCGCCGAGCCCGTGTCCCGGCCGGCGGGCAGCTAGATGGCGCGGGAGGGAGCAGAGCGACGAGCTCGCGCTCGCCTCCAGCGTTTTTCTCCCCGGGCGGGCCCCGTCCGGGGCCCCCGCAAAGGCGGGCAGGCGGGAGCTGCCTCGCCTCCTGCGACGCTCGGCTCCGCGGCCGGGGCGGATCGGGCTCGGAGTCGGCTTCGGGCTTGCGCTTCGGCTCGGGCTCGCGGGCGAGCGAGGGCAGAGGCTGTCCGCCGCCCGCAGCCCCGTCCGTCTACACGGCGCTTCCCCGCCTCGCGGCGATCTTGAGCTCTGCCCTGCTTCTCGGCCGGCTGCTGGGGAAGAGCGGCGTGGCAACGGGGAGAAGGGGGGAAGGGAGGGAACGAGAAGACGTGTATTTGTGAACGAACGAACGAACGAACGAACGAACGAATGAATGAATGAATGAATGAATGAATGAATGAGTGAGTGAGTGAGTGCATGAGTGCATGAATGAGTGAGTGAATGAATCAAGGAATCGATGGATCGATCGTTCAGCCAACGAATCGATGAAGAAAGGAATGAGAAAGCAGAAGGGAAGCAAAAAGAAGGGCGGGGGAAGAAAGCGAAGGGCTCCAGAAAAGCGCGTAGGCAGCCGCCGTTAGCTGACGGCCGCCAGCTCTACGGTCCTCGTCGTGCTGAAGTGGACAGGTGAATCCCCTCCCCTCTTCCTCCCCCTTCCCCTCCCAGCCCCGATCCGCCAGGTGTAGCGTGGCGTCAAGGCGAGGAGCCGAAGCGGCACAGCCCGTTGGCGAGCAGGCGAGCCCGTGTGCCGGCTGTAAGCGGGACAGAGGCGCGAGCGTCCCTCGGACTGCCGTGCAGAGCGTAGCCGGGGAGGCGGAGGCACGCTTCGCTCCGACGGACCGCCAGGTCTACCATTCGCCGGAAAATGCCGCCCCCCGAAGGGCCGCCAGGTCTACCCAGCAATCGGGGGTGGTGGGGGGGGGGCGGGGGGAAGCTCGTCTGCCGGGGGCGCCCGGGAGCGGCCTCGGCCGGGCCGCAAGGTCTACCCAGCAACGGGGAAATGCACGGGGCGCCTCCGAGGGGCATGGGACAGGCCGCCAGGTCTACCATCCTTCGGGA